>NC_133485.1:16409776-16464382 GCF_025370935.1 Choristoneura fumiferana
CTCAAAATCTTGAATTTGGGTTACAAAACAACGTCTTAATCTAGCACAGATAAAGGAAAAATTGCGAAAAACATAAATTTTAGTTACATCATTATAATAAAAAAAATATTATATACGTGGCCGGTTTTTTTCTAGTTAGTTTAGTTTAAAAAAAATAACTCTGTCCATCGGTGTTTAAAAATACACCCGTGCGAAACCTGGGTGGGTCCTGATTATAAATGAAGCATGAACTAATGGAATAACCATTGAAACTTTGAGGACTACCATTTCCCCATCCATCACCTGCTGAGTCTTAGCTGAGGAAGGCAAAGCTTAATCAGACGGACGGCCCGTTTAATATTCAGGTGCTCTAGTGGAAATATATTGTTTGTGGTCCATTAATAGGGAGAGTTTAGAGGCGGTGTGGCATTAAGCAATAATTTTTGGTATTTGGTATTTGGCCTTTGTTCAACAGGGGATGTCTTCCGGCTAATGATGATGATGATGTTAATTTAAACTTGTTAAGTCGAGGTTATAATTATTGATACACACCTTACGTTAAATATACTTACTTATTTACCCTCATTCATTCATTTCATTTCTATCCACATTGATTAGGCAGCGGGGTAGTCAGCGCTAATGCCATAATACAAGTAATAGTTATAACTTAGTAAAAAAAAAATTGGAAGTAGATTGACACAGCCGTATTCTTGAAAATTTTACCTACGGCTGGGCGGAGCGCTAGGGTTGGCAACTACAAAAAGTAAAACAGACGTGTGTAGATTTTTATTGTATGTGTGTAGTTTTAGGTGTAGGAATAAAAATATGTTAATTTTATGATTATTTATTTATAAATTAAATAATAAGTTAGTAATAGAAAAAAAATTGCGTCTATTGCGGCAAGTTTGAAACGACTTGTTGTTAAATTTTATCACATAAAAATATCTCATTCTTATGTAGAGTTAGTACCGAGCGTTACGGAGCGAACGTTACGGAATCGAAACGGGGGCGAACAAAGCGGGCATCGCGGCACAGCACTCGACCAGCGACCGGACTGCGCGGCGCGCGGCGTGGCACTGCGTAGTTTTGTCTTGCAAAGATTACGTCACTACTTAAAAAAAACTCTTATCTCAAAGAAGATAATTTCTCTGAGTGGACCTTATGAACATTACGTCAAGATTCAATCTTGTTGACATATTGATTTTAGATACGAGATTTTTTCAAAGTAGTGACGATTAGCGGCCGTGTAAATGACGCTTGGCTGTGTGCGTGCGCCGATTCGGGCGCTAGCATGAAGTCAAACTACTGCCTATTACTTGTATTATGCTAATGCTGGTGGCGCGCTGCAGCGGTGCAAACTGCCAACTGCCTACTCTGATATCGACCTAATTTACGCTAATATATGTACCGACCGTATGGTAACTCGTATAAAGGTGTAAATATATTTTTAACGTCTTGGTAACGTTTTATATTGATACTCCTATCGATTTTTGCAATAACAGTACAGTCTGTATCTATTTGTTTTTTTTATTTAAGTTGATTTGGTCCCTTAGTACGACACGTTTATTTTCAAAAATATTTGAATGCAGATTTAATTTTCTTAGAAATATTTTCTTTCAATAAATTTTCCTACATTGCCATGTAGTCTACTTTCCCTTTATAAAGTTTTCCATCCCTGTAAATAGAACTTATTGTAATGTGACGCCAAACTCACTCATTATAGTGTACCTGGCATTGTCATTCCAAAATTAAATAAGTATCTTAAAAATGGCTGAACCAATTTTAATAAATTAGCTAAAAACCACCGCAAGAAAACTCGCTTTCACGTAAAAAAATAAACATAAAATCAGTTCATCCATTTGACTCATATAACAACAACATTTGCGTCAGAGTTAAAAACCCTTAAAAATAGTGAATAATATATCTAAATCTATGCAGCTCTACCCCATAACACACTTACCGATTCTTACCGCTCTAGACCATAATTCTACATATATCTTGTGATGTGCTACTAAAACGCTACTGTTAGCCACGGCTCAGACAAATCTGTGTCTAACGACTTTGATATAGAGTTTGCTTTGTGTTGCAGCAAAAGCTTTGGTAGCAGGCAAAGTTGTGGGGCCTGCGATTGTTCTAAAATTTAGTTAGTTTATTGTTTAAAATTAAAGTTTTGCTGAAGAAATAATAATAATTAATAAGTACTGTGAAGACTTTTGCCTTTGCCTTGACTGATGGCCTTTTAGAGAGGCTTAATTAGAGTCACGCAACAAGCTAATGGAAAGAGCAATGCTTGGAGTTTCTTTGCGCGATAGAATCCGGCCATACGGAAATTCGTCTAGGAACTAAAGTCACCGACATAGCTGGAAAAATATGCAAGTTGAAGTGGCATTGGGCGGGCTCGAGGAACAGATAACCGTTGGAGGAGAAAAGTCCTCGCGTGGCGACCACGAACCGGAAGACGAAGCGTTGGCAGGCCTCCCACCAGGTGGACTGAGGACATCGTGAGATTTGCGGGAAACCGGTGGATGTAAGTGGCGAGTTGTCGTTCATTGTGGCGTTCTAACACGGTAAAAACAGATTTCTTAAAATAAGACAATTTACTTTGCGTTAAGACAGATTTGTTAACTCCAAGAAAATGATTCTCTCCCTATAGACGCAAGAGAATATTTTCTTAGTAAAAGCACAAAATCTTCTTAAAAATGTTCATTTGTTGCAAGATAAATAAATTTAATCCTAGAAAACAGGTCGTTTTAATTAAGAAACCGCTATTTATACAGTGAGATAAATTTATTCCTCATATGAAAACTTTTTTTATATCTTAGAGAATAACCACTTACAACATTCCAGCAAAAGATAAATCTCTATCGAAGCAAAAGTCATTGATTTGAGATAATTTAAATTTGATCCAAGAAGATTAAAATTTCTTGATAAAAGTTAAATCCATTTAATTGATAAAAATAAGATATGTCTTGAAATAAACATATCTTAAAGTTAGAGCACAATTGAGAAAAAAATTGTCTAAGAAAAAATAAGCAATTTTTTGTTTTCAAAATATTGCATTAGCCATTAAGAAAATATTTTTTTGGAATAAATAAATATTTTGAGAAAGTGCTCTATCTTCTTTGAAGAAATCCTTTTTACCGGTGAAGGGGGAGTCCTTTGTTCAGCAGTGGACGTCTTCCGACTGATGATGATGATGATGACTGTGAAGTATAAATACCAAGAAGAGTGAGTCGTGGTAGCCTGGTAGTTAGATTTACAGCTCGTCAAGTAGAGGGTCATGAATTCGAGTCCGGGCTCGCACTTTGGACTGTTTTGGCAGATATTGGGATACTACGTCGCCGGGAATTTGAAAGCACCTGCGAAGACATTCAATGACAGAGAGAGAAATCAAGAGCGAAAACAAGGTTCCAAGTGCGTTAGACCATAAAGCTCGGTAGCTTTAAAAGTCGCAATCGCTTTTAAAGGCATGCAATTTTCCACGAGTGTGTTGAAGTTTCATACATACAATCTAAATGAAGATTGCGGTATTTTTTGCGAATTTAGTAAACATATTTTTTATGATGATTTGATGGTTTATAATGAAAAAAACCGAGAGTAAAAGTTATTATAATTTGCTATAATAAGACACAACAATAGTACTTATTACAAAGTAGTATTACTAGTGTCTAACCGTAACTAGTATTTTATTTGCAACCAAAACCGATATCGAATTCTGATACCTGTTTCAGGCCCTTTATTGAAAAGTGCAAATTTCGAACTTCGTTTCTTGCCGTCCCGCTAACGCTTATATTATTAAATAAAAGAGAGAGAGGGACGGTACGATACTCCCCTAGTTTCGGCCAAAACCGAAACCAAAATTTTATTCGAGCGTGATCTTAGCGTATTTTTTTTATTTTTTTTAGACTTGCATTAATTTTAGATTTCAATAATATGTGTTTGGCCCTTGTTTCTAGTAGATCTTCTACAACTACTAACTACATTATCTATTTAGTGACTATCTTACATTTTCACTGGTTAGGGTCAAATTATTCTGACACTTCGCCGGCCGCTGCCGCGCGGAACGCTCGCTTCGCTCGCTCGCCTCGTTTTGTGTTCACAATTGTACCTAACACTCCTTCTCGCGTTGATTGTATCGATTAGAACCTAAAGTGACAGTAAAAATACCAATAAAATTACAGACATCTCTATGAAATAGGAAATATTTGGTCCCTTCCAGTGCTGTGTACGGGGAATAGGGTGTCGGGGGAAAAAGCAATTATTGGATACATTGAAAATTTGGTAACTTGAAGAAAGTGAGTATTATAACATTAGATATATCAATCAAATTCAAATCAAAATCAAAACGTTTATTTTGTAAGTAGACCGGAAATGACACTTTTTTAAACTACCAGCTCTTTCGGAAAAGACGATCATTGCAAATTAAAATGCGCCGCAAGAAATTGGCAGAGAGACACTTTTTCAAAAGAAAATTAAAAAAATGCTGATACCGAAACCGAATGTTTGGAAGTCACTACTTATTACCTGGTTTCTCCTTGGAGTAAGATACTTCAAAACAGTAGGTGTGTTCTAAATTTAAAATTCACCCCCGACGACACATATGCACCTTATCTGGTATCCCCTTTCTTGAAATTATAGAAGAAATAAAGGTGCAGAAGCGGAATAAGTTTTCAAATTTTAATTTAAATGGGAGTGATTGGTTGGGTGTGAAATAAAGAAGAATTCTCTCATTTTAGGGACCAGTTGCAAAAGCTTTCTATCTTTTGTTCGACCAATAATTACGTAATAGTACATTATAAGGGCATTATAATAGGGCTTTAATGAGTCAATGTTCATAATTCTAGTACCGCCCGTGCGACATACAATGTTTTTCATCACATCTGCGAGTAAAATTGTATATTTGTAAAAGAAAAACTAATATTTTTTCAAAAATTTACGATACCGCTGTTGTGCTCTGCCCCCCCCCCCTTCCAGCACCAGCACGACAGCACGAGCAGCACGCCATGCAGTAACAAACTCATTTACTGACCTTGAGCTTCATGACAAGAAAATTATTACGGGCAATGACTCATTTACCGACCACGGGTTTCATGACAAGCACATTAAGGTCGAGGGTTTTATTTGGCGGGTTGCAACCAAGGTAGCCTGCACGTTACGACACTGTTTACGAGCAAGTGTGATGAAAAATATGTTATTCATTACATTTTTATTCAATTTTGTAGAAATATCTTTATTTATCAATATTATCTTATTACACCCACTTGCTGATGCAGCGTCACCCATTTAACACATCTGCATCACAGAAAAGTTCTCCTGACTTCCACCCTCTTTATCTTCTTCTTCTTATCTTTTAAAATATGGCTTTTCTGTCCTAATTGATAGGACAATTTTGCCAGTGTCAAAGTAAAATCTCTTTGAGAGGGACGTTGTACGGTGATTGTAGCTTTTGCAAGTTGATAGTAAAATTCCAGTTACCACGTGGAGACAACTTGCGCATTAAAAAGTGTCACAAGAGAGCAATATAGAATTTTGTGATGACTGTTCACTGTTAAGGTTAATCGCCACATAAAACACTATCAAAATTATACTTCAACTAGCCAATGAAACAGAAATAGCAAAATTATATATTGTGTACATCCGCCATGTTTGAAGGCTACAAATCCAATCCCCTCTATATCTTATTGATAAGACAAATGCTTTGACAGTCCGTTTGTTTGACATAACGTTTCGACGTACTATCATGTTGACGATTTTGATTTACCAAAACACATCATGGCACAGCTTTTCCAAAACGTAACTAAAAACAGCCGAAATCCCTTTTACGCTACTGCCCTTAATTACGCCGCAACGTAATGAGCGCCACAAGGCGGTAAAGCGGAATGGCGTAATTTGGTTAAGAGTGTTCAAGATTATCAGGCACCTGCGGCCTGTGATGCGACGGCTCTGGCGCAGATTACGCTGGGGAAGATTTGTCAATTACAATATGCAAAAGGTGTAGTAAAAATTGTGCTCTTTACAAAAAAATCTTATTGCTGCTACAGTAATCATAATTTTTATGTGATTTACATTTATTCTATTTTTGATAGCAAAACATTTGCTCCACGAAGATATATATTTCATTTTAAAACTATGGTCGTATTGGGCGTAGGTACCTATGCAACCAATTTCTCTCTCTCTCTCTCTCAATCAAGTTGTTCATCAGAGATGGTATGGTGTAATTGGATTTAGCACCATCGGCACGGTAGCCAAGAAATACGCATCCAAACAAAAAAAGATTACGCTTAAAAAAAAACTTGTTTGCCTGCTGGTAAAACGATTACAGTATTTTTTGTGCGTAACACATGTTATTCAAACCACGATTGCTCAGGGAATAACAAATTTGTTGTGACTGACAGCCCTTTTATAAGCTGTCATAAAAATAATAAGAGTGCGATTCAGGACTTCATTTAGGCGAAAGTGGGACATTTGCTGCGAAAAAAACTTTTTTTTTCTGATGTTTTACGTTCTATAAGCCACTATTAAAAGCCTTAGCCCATGAAATAGTTGGCGAGATCGCGCTACAAACTAAAAGCACGCTTAAACTGAACAGTAATGCACTAGCTGTTACTTCTTATGCTGTAGCATTTCCTTAAATTTCCATTTGAAAATATCGAGTGCTGCCTAATATCAAATTACATACGGTTCGGAGTTCGGAGTCTGAACACGTTTGCGTGACTGACACAACTTTGAATGGGTATAGGCAAGCGAGAAACGTTTGTAGATTATCCATACTTATATTATAAATGCGAAAGTGTGTGTGATTGTATGTTTGTCGCGGTGGAGCGACGGATCGACGTAATTTTTGGCATAAAGACAGTTTATGGGCCAGAGAGTGACATAGGCTACTTTTTATCTCGGATAAACCACAGTTACCGAAGGAACAGCGCGCGATAACCGAATCCTACGCCGGCGAAACCGCGGGCAAATGCTAGTGTTCTTAATATTTTTTAAATAAAATGGCTGGCTTAAATTGAACTGGTTTCTCATCATCATATTATACGTAACGAATAAGAGGGCTTCGGCTGTAATATCCACGCGGACCCAGAGCGCATCGGAAACTTCACACACACTCCATTGAATCTCTTCGGAAGTGTGTGCGAATTTCCTAACGACGATTCGAAAAAACTCAGCGGTGCGAGCTTGGGTTTGAACTCACGAGCTTTGGAGGCTATAATGTTAAACCACTAGGCCACCACAGCTGTTTAATACCTCCAATACCTAAATTTAAACAAAGTTATTTCCATTATGATTGGTTATTTGGAGTCTTTTTGCATTTTTTATTTCAACTCCAAATTTGTTACTTTTTGTTTTTAGGGGTATGGCACGCAGCACGGAATGCTGAGGACCTGGGTTCAGTTCCCAGCGCTGGTTTCTTTTTCTGGTTTTTCTGTGCATCCATGTCTCAGTTTGTATTTTCGATAGATTTTGTTCAACCACAAACCAGACTATTCACGTTTTATTTACGCATTATTTTCGTAAGAAAACAATATTTTACCGTCAATCATGTGACAATATTATTGCTCCGCTCCCCAGAAAAGTATTTCTCTTTGCGAAAAACGTACCTATTTAATATCGTACTGAAATGGGTGGGTAATCCTCTATAATAATATTTTACGGCTGTTCGTTTTAAATTGTTTAGCTTTTTTTCATAACCAGTTAATATTTCCTGGGTCTTAAGCGATCTCCATGCCAAATTTTACCTAAATCGGTTGAGTGGTTTAAGTATGAAGAGATTATATCATTATTCAGTATAATAATTGTCGCATTACATTGTACAATCGAATGCAAAGATATATACAGCCCGTGACAGTATGTAAGTCTATGTTTAGTGGCATAAAGGTGTATAGATATTTTTGACGTCTTGGTAACGTATATATTTGACCGTACATATTTTTTCCTGTGTATCTGTTTCTGTATCGCTTACTATGTCTGGTGTACAATAAAGAGTCTTTGTATTGTATTGTATTGTATTGTACATATGAAAACATCACAACACACAACACACCTACACACACACACACACATACACACACACGCACACACACACACACACACACACACACACACACACACACACACACACACACACACACACACACACACACGCACGCAGGCACGATTCACACAGAAACACGATAGTTACTTATACTAGCGCCAACTATAGACACACCCTCATTAGTGTCAATAACTATCCCACAACAATTATTATTACTAACACTACGAAAATATACTTAGCCTATAATTTTAATTAAGTTATTAAGCTTCAGTCTTGATTACGTCTCTTGAAGCCAAAGTCATCTTTCCAACCAAGATAATACCTAATTAAAATCTGTTAGAAAACTCGACTGAGTACTGAAAATCCACAATGGTCTGGTTAAACAAAGATAATGCAAATCTGCCGTAAGTTCTTGAAGATTACGAACTTCAAATTCAATTTGCTTGCTTCACTACCTGCATGGAATGAGCAAAGGCTTGGGGTTGGGGCACACTTGGTTCTCGGTTGTTATTTGAATTCCGTCAAATACAGGCAGTCTCCTGACTGGTGAAAAGTTTTTTTAATCCGTACCTCTAGATTAAACACTTGTACGGAAGAAAATGGAAACATCTGTAAAGTTTTTGTTATCTATACTAATATTATAAAGAGGTAAAGTTTGTGAGATTGTGAGTTTGTGAGGTTGTAGGGGGTAATCTCTAGATCTACTGATCTAATTTAGTCCCGGAGAAGGACATAGGATAGTTTTTATCCCGGAAAATAGCACAGTTCCGGCAGAATAGCGATAAACGAACTGATGATGTTGATGATGATGATGATGATGATGATGATGATGATGAACTGATTTTCACTACCACCACTGGCGTACTAACTCTACTTGCTTGAATGCTTTCTTGCATGCTTGCTTGCATGCTTGCTTGCATGCTTGATTGCATGCTTGCTTGCACTATTTCTTGCACATTTGGGAGTATGCTTGCTTGATCTGTTGTTTGCATGCTTGCTTGCATGTTTGATTGCATGCTTGCTTGCACTATTTCTTGCACATTTGGGAGTATGCTTGCTTGATTTGTTGTTTGCATGCATGCTTGCCTTCTGGCTTGCACGCTTGCTTGCATGCTTGCCTGTATGCTTGCTTGCATGCTTGAATGCATGCTAGCTTGCTGAGATTGTTACTTGCATGCTTGCTTACATGCTTGCTTACATGCTCTCTTGCATGCTTGCTTGATTGCTTGCTTCTTTGAAATGTTTAAGAAAGAATTGTTCCAGCCGGCAAGATTTGGCGAAAAATAGACGCGAGTGGAAGAAAAAAGGGGTGATTAATAAAGAGTCAGTACCTGCATTTTCCCAGAGATAAGTCCAAGCTAGATCGATTTGTCATCCCCGAAAACCCCTACATACCAAATTTCATCAAATTCGATTCTGACTATTTATATATATATACAACAATTGCTCGTTTAAAGGTCTTAGTTAGGTAGACAGATTGTATTTATTATTTATTTATTTATTTATTCAAGAACAATATACATTGTGTTTGAAATCATTATGGGTACTAGACAAAAATGCATAACAATAGATCACCTATATTATGTATTATATGGTTTTCATTATACTTATCGTCTCTCCACGCAAAAACGGTGGTTGTAGTTTATTATTTAGCTATTTTGTTACCCTAGCATAGTTTTATGTACGCTCAGAGACGGAAGAGCCAGGCTGAAAGCCAGCACCAAGGCCTCGCGGCTTGCAGAGTGGAATCGGCTTATGCTGAGCCGGTCCCTTTTGCCACAAGCAATAAATATCTTATTTTATTTTAGTGTGGCATCTTTTTTCTTTCTTTCTTTTTTCTTAATATCTGACTACTTAGCTTAAGTCCATGCGCCAAGTGTACCCATACCACGAAACAATCAGAGCATACAAGCTGTGATTATACGACGGGACAAAACTTGGCATCAAATTAAATAGAAGATTAAAGTGTGCCGTTTGCAGTTCAAGCAATCACGAAGAGCACAAATATTGAGGCTGTAGTTTCTTTAATACAACATGGGTCAATGAACTTCATGTGGTGACTTTGGTAGTTCGACTATCCGACAAAAGTGGCGTTTTATTCAGTTTCGATAAGAGGTGGCGCCACTAAGCACCATGTTATTAAATATGTTGTTATACTAGACCGTGACACGGTGACATCTTAAATCGTTGGAAAAACAATTTCTAGACCCAAAATTCCCCTAGCTTTAGGTATATATTTTTTAATTACAAGAATAGCTGGCAGTCTACTACAGTTCGTCTCTTGCGGAACTGCTTCCCATGCACGGGGAATTTGGAATCAGCTTGCAGCACCAGTATTTCTGGATCGGTACAACTTTGGTATCTTCAAAAAACGAACCTATTCATTTCTCAAAGGGCCGGTAACGCATTCGTAGCTCTGTATATGTTTTTGCTTTCCATCAGGTAATTCGGCTGCCCGTTTTTCACACAAACACACACACACACATCACGTCTGTATTCCCAAATGGGATAGGCAGAGGATACGAAACGTTACCGCTTCGGAGCCACTTTTAGCAATTTTAGGTTTAAAGTTTGACAAAAATGGTACAATAGTGACAGGTTGCTAGAGCCTGTCGCCCGCGGTATACCTTAACCTCGCCTCGCTGTCGCCTCTTACGACCTTGCTGTCTCTCTCTGTCTGCCCGTCCCCCCCCCCCGCTATTATATAAAAAAACTTATTAATTGATGTAGGGGCTGTTTCACCACCCATTGATTAGTCTTAATTGACGGTTAAATGTGATGCCGTCTCCGTCTATTTGAACAAAATAAATAGAGACGGCATCACATTTAACCGTCAGTTAACACTAATCAATGGGTGGTGAAACAGCCCTTTAGGGTATCCGTTCATTTTGCAACTAACGTTTGGCAACCTGTTTCATTTCGCAACTTTTCATTTCGCAAACTCTAAAACTGTAAATATTTCAGGATTTATTTCAGGGCCATCGCGTAGAACCCTTTAGGTTAGGTTAGGTTAGTTTTATAAATCCTGAAATATTTACATATTCATAAAAATTGCGAAATGAATCGGGTTACCAAACGTTAGTCGCGAAACATTTGTGAACCTAGATTTACGAGTATACGTTAATTTGGGCAGGTTTATGTTATTATATTCTATAATACTTATTTATTCTATAATATTACGTTTACGTTACGCTGCCAACCGAAGCAACTGGAGGTCTGTGGGGAGGCCTATATCCAACAGTGGACGTCCTACGGCTGAGATGATGATGATGATGATGATGAATATTACGTTTATGTTATTATATATTCAATTATATGTTTAGAGGTTTCCAACGTAAATTAAAAAAAATACTTTAATCCCTAGAGAATAAAAAAGAGCTTTAGTCTCGATATGCAGAGACTAAAGTAACTTTTTCAGAGCATGAGAAGTGAAAAAGTTTCAAAATAAACTACTGAGTCCTAATGAAGTCGAGACTATTTTTAAAAATTTGCTAACTTCTTAGACTAGCATGTGAAGTTTCCATGTTTATTTTTAACTTGTTTTGTAAACTGTGTTGAAGTTTGAGTTCTTCTAGAAAATATAAGTAGGTAAATGAAGAGTGCATTTTTATTATTTTACAAAAAGAGCTAATTGTTGTTGGAAGAGGTCACTTTGTAGCGATAACGCCAATTGTCTCCTTTCTGAATTTTCTTTATATATATTACTTATATTATTATGTATTTATAATGAAAAATTAAAAAATATATACAATCATAATGTGCAAGTATTTTGGATGGCGAACAATTTTTTGATT
The DNA here is from genome assembly GCF_025370935.1 of Choristoneura fumiferana. Taxonomy (NCBI): domain Eukaryota; kingdom Metazoa; phylum Arthropoda; class Insecta; order Lepidoptera; family Tortricidae; genus Choristoneura; species Choristoneura fumiferana. The sequence goes on from NC_133485.1 coordinate 16,421,585, forward strand.
TGCATTCTCTTGCTATCGGTGGCTGATTGGCGCAAGTCCTTTGCCGCGCGCCTTCGATCGTAAAAAAAGGCGGCAGTCAGCCAGACTTCAAAAAACTCTCGGCGGATATACATATATTATTGCGGTTGTGCTTGGTTTTGTAAAATAAATATTATTCTGATTGTAGACATTGTAAATAGTTTTGTTGTGTAAATAATAACAATCTTTATACGCCTAAAAACTAGCTAGTGAAGTGGCGGTGCGGACTATTGCGGCTTTACGGACTTTAGCGAGCGTCATACATCGAAGTCGGTTTCATTGAGTATGTTTTTCATAAATTGTTCTCTAGACATAATGCTGCACAGAAGAGCAAATAAGCCACGGCCTTGGTAGCAGTCACTATTCGAAGGTTTATTAAACACATAATTAGTCAAATAAACCCCCCCCGCGTCAATTAACTCGTGCGCCTAAACTATCGTGATACAATTAATTATGACTCGTAGAAATAGTGAATTTTTAGGTTTTAAACATTTTTTTCACAACACAAGTTTTGATTGCATTAGGATTGGTTCAATTGGTGTCAATTGTGATCGTAAAACCCGACGCTCAACAATGATAGTTTTCCATCATTTTCCCCACTTCCAAGTTGGTCAAAAAGTGAGCGTCATATCTCACAATAAAAACAGCTAGCTCACTCCATATATCTTATATTGTCAATATTTCACTCAATCTGGCATTATGAATAATGCGCGGTGGCCGCGTGAGCGATGCGGTCCGCAAGATGGCCGCTGTCAAAATGGCGGCGAATATGTTGCGGCGGCGCGCCATTGGTCAACTGTCGACGTGTCAACCGTAAATAAATACAGAAAGTTCACAGCAATCAATAAACAAGATGACGACGGCTAAGTATTTACGAAGTAAATACAAAATTGACATAATTTTATCCCAATCTCAGTTTGTTAAATTTCTTGAACACATTGCATTTCTTCACAGATTCAAGCAGGTTTTTTCGCGAGAATTTCTTTCGTCGTAAAGCTCGTGGTAAATTTTAAATGTAATTTCGCACATAAAGTTCGAAAAACTCAGAGCTGCGAGCCGGGGTTTGAACCCACGATCTTCTGCTTATCATGTGTAGGTACCAAATTTTAATTCAATTGTTCGGAAGGTACAGGTTCGGCTAACACTGGAAACCTATATCTCGTTTTTTTAGCATTAGAAAAAGGGTAAAAAATTTGATGAGTCTTTTATTAAAAAAGTTAAAAAAATAGTAACAATTACTTATGATACCAAAAGAATGTATATGATTATAGTATTATATCCTTGCTAATTGTTGCATACTTGCTGTGACGGGTCCATATCAACTCGCATACTTATTGAAAGTCCGAATGTAATATTTGTCAGAATAATCGTTTGTCATAACTCTTTTTTCTCTGAATTCAATAATTGTTCAGAACTGTTATAAAACAAACCTAACCTAACCTATAGTTTTCTATAGGATGACTATTTAAAAATTTCAGAGAAATGTAAGGTTTCAGTGGGAAAAAAAATATGACAAACGATGATTCGGACAAAAATTACGGTATGACTAGCGAAGAGTATGCGAACTTTGGCGCTCCCAAAAAAACGAAGTATATTCTGCTCAAAATTCCGCCCGCAGCCGGTTTTTTTTTCTATTAATTGAGGAAAAATTATGTTGAACAGTCAACTTTCTGCCTATTTCTATTGTGTGACATGTGCCAGATGGTCATATCCATCTCAATCTTTAACCTATGTATACATGACCAGGTTTATATTATAGATTAAGGTATAGTGATAGTTTTCGTAGAGGTCCGAAACTCTGTGTTCTTAGGGCCTACACTAGCTGGCGCGGGTGCTCGCTATTATACATTATACTCGTAATAATTTGCAACCAGGTCACCCGCACCCTGCAAATCATGTCAGCTGGCGTAAGCCCTTACCTAAGTCCCGGTTTACCTTTAGACAATTTATTTTTGCTGACAGTAATTACATTGTCATTTAAGTTATGTATTCCGGATACCGAATTCGCAGTACCTAAATCCGACCATTAGAAGTGGATCTAAATTCATTATACGAGGTGAAGTAATAAAAGCTAAAACAACATTGTAAGTTAAATAAAATGCACAGTCACAAAACAGAAAATATGTACAGAAAAATAAAATAACACACATACAGCACATCAATTCAATTATAAGACGCGCGTGATAATTGAGAATCAAAAAGCACTGTGTAATAAACAAAAATACACCTTTGTAAAAATACAAATACCAAATTATGATTAGACTCAAAATAGCTGAACTAGTGGAAGTGGGACAAAATAAAGGTCTCTAGCCACTACAACGTATCATGCCATGACCGTTATAGGAACGTGTCGGGAACGGAATGTCAAGCGCATACATGATACGCGACGACGACTGTTGATTAGGAAACGTACTACGTAGTAGACATAGTCTCATATTTTTCAATATAAACAATATATTTTGCCAGGACGTGGCTTTTACGTTAATGGTATGATATGAGTAGAGACCTTAAACTTGCAAGATTCGACCCAGCAACAACAAACAGGGCGCGGTTTAAATAAAATCTTGTAAAACGTGCAAAAAAAAGCCGTGGTGGCCTAGTGGTTTCACCTATCGCCTCTCAAGCAGAGAATCGTGGGTTCAAACCCCGGCCCCCACCTCTTGAGTTTTTCGGAATTTCTGTGCGAAATTACAACTGAAATTTACCATGAGCTTTACGGTGAAGGAAAACATCGTGAGGAAACCTGCACACACCTGTGAAGTAATTCATTGGTGTCTGTGAAGTTTCCGATCCGTACTGGGCCCGCGTGGGAACTACGGCCCAGGCTCTCTCATTATGAGAGGAGGCCTGTTGGCCAGCATTGGGACGTAAATACGCTGGGATGATGATGATGATGATGATGAAAAACGTGTAGCATGTGGACTTTTTTATGCAATTTAGATCAAAACATCAAATACGTATATGACCTAAACTAGACGTAATTATTACCGAGACCTTGGCCGGTTATCACGCTAATTAGACGGGCATCTCGGGCGCCCACGGTCAGAAATTTTAGTAACCTCAGAACTTCGGGACATAGTGTACCATCAGCCAAAATTAGTGGTCTATGAATTTTTAAACAAGTTCCTATCAAATGTATATGTCGCTAAAGTCGAACTTGCAAGTTGACAGACACGTCTATTGGCATTATTGTTTTATGACATGGAAGCGATTATCAACTTTAGGGTGGTAGACCATATATTTGGCTGATGGTACCTACTTAATTAGAGGCTTAATAAGTACTTCAAGGTACAGTAAAAGTATGAAAATGATTTTCGAAATTCAGACATACTTATCTAATAAAAAATAAATGCGTCCGCGGACCGGGAGACGAGCTGTCGGTAGGCCTCCAACAAGATGCGACGACCTGGTTAAGATCGCGGGATCGCGGTGGGTGCGGAAAGCACAAGACCGGTCTGAGTGGAGAGCCTTGATGATGATGATGAAATTAAACAAATAAATATCACAGGCCATTTGACACTAATTAACCTAGACCCAAAGTAAGCTAAGCTGTCATATTCTGCTCTCGTAATATTCTACTCTAGTCATGCTCTGATTTAGTCATGTTCTGCAATAATCGTATTCTGCTTTAGTCATGTTCTGGTTTCGTGAACGTGAGTTATAAGTTTCAAATATATGTATATAATATATATCCCCACGGCTTTGCTCCACTAGTTGGGCCATGAGGATCATTTAGACCTCAAGTCCCCATAACCAGAGGCACTTCGAACACAGTCGGTTAGGTTAAGGTTATTTTTTTTATGACCACCCAGAACCGATTCGGGGCACTTATAACTTCGGTTCTGGATGGTCATAAAAGATAGATAACCTTAACCTAACCGACTGTGCTCGAGGTGGCTCACGAGTGGAGACATAAGGTCTAAATGATCCTCATGACCCCACTAGTGGAGCAAAACAGTGGGGGCCCGAGTCCGAATGGTAAACAGGTAAGGTAGTCAGGTTGACACTGTGCTATATAAATTCAGAACATGGCCAGAGCAGATCATGACTAGGATAGAACATGACCAACGCAGAATATGACTAGGATAGAAAATGTCTAGGGCAGAACATGACTAGGATAGAAAATGACTAGGGCAGAACATGACTAGGATAGAAAATGACTAGGGTAGAACATGACCAAAGCGGAACGTGACCAGTAAGGAACATGACTAAAGCAGTTTATGACTAAAACCCAAACTACTTTTTTGATAGCAATATGCTAATTTTTTTTGACGTCACACTTGTGACATTATTATTTAAAACTTATCTTTAGCAAAAATTAAATACTATTTTATTTTTCAAGCTCAGTAAAATAAAATTATACTAAATATTTGAGGACTAAACAACACCTATGTTCAAGTTGTAATGCATGCTCTTATTTTTAATACCCTATAATGGCTTTCAAACTAACCACAAGAGTCGAGAGCTCAGTCTACATTAGCAGACATACTCAGCCTCACACGTTTATAATGTTAGTAACTAAAACAACCTTTAACGGTCACTTTATAGACAAACATTTTGCAATTTTTTTTTTGTTAGCAGAATTCGAACTCTTTTCAGAGCATTGCCAAGAAGAACTATACTTCCTTACGCGGTTAAAATGAAACATGAAATAAAGCAACCACCGATTTTGTAGCTACTGTCACATACAATTTATCAAGAGTAGTAAAATAGGCTCTAAGCCTTAGAAATAAATAAACAGGGAAACAGAAAAACTAGGGATCGACTTAGACGAACAAGGAAGCAGACGAAACAGACCTAAAACGTTTAGTATTGATAACGACGATGCGGATGTTAAAACGAATATCTTCTATTTCTAAACATAGAATTTAAAATAAAACAGAAGCAACGTCTCAAATCTCCATGTGTACTGTACAGTTAGTGAAAGTAATGTTACTTAGACATTTTTGTAGGTATTTTTATAGGTATTTGTGTGAAGTGAAGGTGTATTCAATTAGGTAACACACAGATACTTTAATTCAGTCATTCAATCTATTCGTGCCAGCTCTTGTGAAGCGACCTGTGCAACTATTGACATCATCATCCCCAGCCTATATACGTCCCACTGCTGAGCACAGGCCTCCTCTCAGATCAAGAGGGCTTGGGCCATAGTTCCCACGCGGGCCCAGTGCGGATTGGGAACTTCACACGCACCATTAAATTGCTTCGCAGGTTTGTGCAGGTTTCCTCACGATGTTTTCCTTCACCGCAAAGCTCGTGGTAAATTTCAAATGTAATTCCGTAATAATCACAATAATAATAAAAAAAACAATTGTATTATTGAAATTGTATTGACACATAGGTATTATTTGAATGGGCTAGTTTCTTAAAAATATATGATTAGTTCGTCAGTCGGATTTACAAAAAAACATTGGTCACGTATTTTTTTTTCAATTAAACGAATAATCATGGGCATTATAACCGGTTAAAATCTCGTGTGACCTAGGTACCTACTATTTTTACCAAGGAGTGCCGTCACTCGTGAAATTTGTCAATTTGAAAAAAAAACGTGTTCAATATTTTTTAATAATCAAACTAACGAACTAAATGGAATGTACTATTTCTATACTGTACTATTTTCTATTTATAATAGAATAAAGTAGTTTCATGAGAATAAAAAAATAATTTTTTTACATTTTGTACGTATTGTATCAGACGTCTATATTTAATCTATATCCGTCCGGCAATGTTAGCGCGAAGAAGTGACAAACACACACGCAAACACGCGCACGCACACACATTTATAATTATTAATAGGATTTCTATTGGAAATTTATCCTTTTTAAAGATTGAATCTACGTTTGGCTTCAGAAAGAGACGCGTACACAGCTTCTAGTTTAATCTTTACTCTGAGTTTCCAAAGTACTGCATTTCCCGAGGTCAGCTCAGATCAACTTACCCAAGCGGGCAACAGGAAATGGCTCACTAGTTGTTTCAAGAAACAGTTTTAACTCGGCCAACCAGTATTTTGCTTTAGAATTTATTTTCGGTATTGGCATTTTATTGAGAGAAAATGTGCTACCGCGCACACCTTTGAGCCGACACAAATGCAATGTAATCTCAGCAACAATGATTTAACAGGAAGTATTTTATGGCACTTTTATTGATTAGGTATGAAAATAGGAGTGTTAGACTTAGTCTTATTTCTCAAACATGACATGAAATATTGACGTTGTGTTACAAATAATAGGCCGAGAAGTATCGCGCTGCAGGCGCTGCGGCTCGCCTGCCTGCGCGCGGTCACTCTAGCGGCCTGCAAAGAGTTTTTATACAACTTTGCAGGCCGCTCGCCGGCAATACCGTCTTTTGTTTCAACGCGCGCTCTCCGGCACGGCCTGCGCCAATAGCACCCGCTCCGCAGCCGCCGCGCCAGCAGCCAGCGCGACACGCAACAGGGCGACCAGACTAGCGTCCCGCCATGATTGATTTCTTGTTTTTTTATGTTTTATTTTATATCATGTCATGTTTGAGAAAAGCATTATACAAGCCTCGGCCGGAACGTGGGGTTGCCGGCCTCGCATCCCTATCCGACCTCGCTAGGCTCGGCCGTCTATATCTGCTTGGCCGGCAACCCCCTACTTCCCGGCCACTACAGTAATGTACTATTCTCAACATTTGTTAAGGGGGCCGCTCGGAGTGTTGGCTTTTTTCAACAGAGTCAAGGGCCGACCACAAATATGACCTGGTGCTAGATCTCCCCAGTGGGCTTGATCTCTCGTACGGTTGAAAAAGACCCGGACTTGACTTCAGTCAGACCATCCGATCATACCAAGTGACTTGGCCATATTTGCGTAGAGCATCCCCGCCTTCGTTGAACGTCTGCCGATGAGATAGATGGATGACTTGGTTAAAGCCGTGGGATCACTATGGATGCAGGCCGCATCCAACCGAAGCAACTAGAGACTGGGGGAGGCCTATGTCCAACCAGTGAAAGCCTTACGTACGGCTGATGATGATGATCTATATTCACGGCATGGAGGGTTGGTGTGCCCATCAGAACGTTATCACGGCGTTATTGAGCGCCGTGTCATTATGAGCGCGTCTTCATATCGCGATGACCTGACATCGTAAAAGTGTACGCTGTGACGTTGGCAGGCCACGACAGACACAGAGCAAGACTGGCGAATGTACGTAGAAAACTATGTCTAGAGAATAATGTTTTAGATGGATGCGATAGCAACGTATGTGCGTCCACTAAGTTTTATGTGGCACACGTTACGACGAGAGGTCGGCTGGTAAGTAAACAGTTCTGAAAGCTAAATAATGTCCAATTTTCATAACAACATCACATGCGACTTGTGTTCTTTATCCTAGCCCGTCTGCACATGACTGTGCACGACTCTTTAGAAATTTGAGTTGAAGTTTTCGTCTGCATTTTGCCACTGCATTGCTTGCCGCTCATAGAGTGTTCATCCTCACATCTAGGACACCTCTTCACATCTAAATAGTCGCCTACGGTACGATTCTAAAGAAATTTTCTCTTGCAAGCACTGGTTATGGAGTGAGCTCCCTAGTTTTTGAAATGGGACACAGTACGGAGTTATTCAAGAAAAGAGAGAAGAGCAGCATCAATTTGAATTCATTGTAGTTGCGTCCATAAACAACCGGCAATCAAGCAAGTACCATCAGGCTTATCGTACACTTATTAAACATTTGACAATCGATATTATATAAAAAAGTACAGATTTTAGTCAAATTGTTGTACATTTTATCGGACCGTGTGTCCCGTTAGCGATACACATACGTTTTATTACATAGTTGGTGTCATGTTGCGTTGATGGCGTCGCCTGTTACGAGCCACATGTTATGGCCGAAAATGGACCATTCTCGGCCGTAACGGCCCTTTCGGCCCATTTTTGGCCGAATATTGTCATAGTAGTTATGCAATCTCTCCTTTTATTGTTTTGCAGCGCCGAGACGCTACTTTTGAAACGAGTTTCCCTTAAGTGTTTATAGTTTTATTTTGTTTCCAGTTTTTGTGCGAAGTTTGAATTGCCTGTTGTGTATTGGGAGAAGTTGGAGAGTAAGGGGACCTCTCCTTTTATATTGTGTTAAATTCTGTTGACAGTTCTCACTTGATTTATTTAGAAGTTCTAATTGTTAAATTTTAGGATTCTATAGCAAAAAGACATACAAACAACCGTTATTCTTAGTGCCATCCACGAAGACGCGTGATTTTGTCGAAATTAGACATTAATGCTTCGTCAAAGTCAAAGTCAAAGTCAAAGTCAAAGTCAAAGTCAAAATATCTTTATTCAATTTAGGCTATAACAAGCACTTATGAATGTCAAAAACGGTTATCTGTTCTTCGAGCGATGTGGCCTGCCCATTGCCACTTCAATTTGCATATTTTTCCAGCTATATCAGTGACTTTAGTTCTTCGACGAATTTCCGTATTCCGGATTCTATCGCGCAAAGAAACTCCAAGCATAGCTCTCTCCATAGCTCGTTGCGTGCGTAGCGTTGGCAGGCCTCCCACCAGGTGGACTGACGACATCGTGAGAGTAGCGGGAAACCGGTGGATGCAAGTGGCGAGTTGTCGTTCATTGTGGCGTTCTAAGGGGGAGGCCTTTGCCAAGCAGTGGACGTCTTCCGGCTGATGATGATGATGATGAGACATTAATGATCACTGTAATAAAAACCATGGGACGCGTCATCGTGAATGACTCCACCTATACACTATCCTGTTAAAACCACAGATGGTGTCGAAAAACAACCAGTTTCTCAGTTCTTTCCATCTAATGCAGAATGTTTTAAGCTATTTTCTCTATGCTACTTATTTATATTCTAAAGGTGTTTTTTTTAGATACCACCTATTGTTTAAAGGGGGCCGTACAGATTCACCGTTTGTAACTATTTACCCGGTTTTACCTATTCCAAAAAAATGCTACGCTGCGCTTGTCGATCCGTGGTCTCCATTAAAGAACTTTTTGGCTTCAACGGCCATCGATTACCATGAAATGCACCTTCATTTCTTCCCGCTCATCTTCAATTTACCACCATCTAACCCAAATTATCCACACAAAAACAAGACTTCACAGATTGCAATCTAAAAATACCTAACACTTTATAATAGGCTCATGTAAACAGAAGTAGGTGGAGCGCCCTCGGGCACCACTTGACACCAGCAGGCTTTTAGACTGTAGTTCCATTCAAGTCAAGGGTCTGAGAGTGTGGGAACCAACCTAAATTCTACGCTATGGTACCTAAATTTCGGTCAGGCTAGTTTTAGGTCGAATTAAAACGGTTGGAGATGAGGTTTGGTGAAGTTGGTGAAGTGTTTTGTTTTGTTTCATACTTTTATAAAAAATAATAATGTATTGGTTATTCTGTGTGAATAATGTGATGTGAAATAATAATTAACTGAAGGATGCGTATCTAGTCGCATATAAAATATTTAGAAAGTCATTCATAATGTACTGGTTTGTCATAATTTCTACAAGGCTTAATTTTAAGACCGTAATTTTTTCAGATTTTTTTAATTATGTTCCTGACGTAGCATATAGGTTCGCTTTGTTTGAAAATAATTTTGAACAATTAATGAATTCAGAGAAAAATTATGAATAGGTAGCAAAAATTATGGCAAACACTACATATACATTATGACCTGCGAAAATTATGAGAGTATATGCGCACCGATAACAAGTAAATAATAATATACTTATAGAAAAATAAACAATTAGCTCCTATAATAATAATAATAATAATAATATATTGCAATTCAGGACCAAATCGTAAATACTAAAAACTACCGAAAATATATAATAAAATATCCAACAGTCACAAACGACAAATGCCGCAGATGTCATAACCAATCGGAAACCATACAACACATAACCGGAGCATGCACAACGCTAGCACAAACAGACTACACACACAGACACAATCAAATCGCAAACATCATCCATCAAAACCTGGCACACAAACATAAACTTATACAAGACACACACACCCCATACTACAAATACACACCGCAGTTAGTACTTGAGAATACAACACACAAATTATACTACGACCGCGCCATACTCACACATCGTACTATCCACTATAATAGACCTGACATCACATTAATAGATAAAATAAACAAAACTACATACCTCATAGACATCTCGATCCCTAACACACACAATTTACAAAAGACCATCACGGAAAAAATAACAAAATATGCAGACCTAAAAGACGAAGTTGCTAGACTATGGAGACAGGAGAAAGTGTACGTAGTTCCAATAGTCCTATCTACAACAGGCGTCATCCCAACCCACCTACACCATAGCTTAAAATTATTAGGCATAAAATCACACGTTTACACAATTTTACAAAAAGCCGCAATACTTAATACATGCAGAATAGTGAGAAAGTTCATGCAACTAGACCCTGAAAATAGCCCTCAGCAATCTTCTTAAAATATATTTATTCTACAACTCTTGCTACATTTACTTGGTGGATAACCCGTAAATGTAGTTAATACCAGCCTAGAGCTGAGAATAAACAATCCTTCGAAAATAATAATAATTTTATTTTCAGACCAGGTCCATACAAATTACAAAATTAAAATACAATATACAAAATACAACTATACTAGTATGCCTATACTAGTTGCCGACTATGCTAAAAATCATAACATTAAACACTTTTCACATTTACAATACCTACTAAGTTTGGATTCCATAAAAATAATTACTTTCAACCTAGCCAGTCTAGTAAAAAAAAAATGCTTTAGCGTACATCAAAGCGCACAAGTAGACCACAGAAACACACTGAAAGACCACAAAAACATCAAGAGCGCTCTTAATGTATTGAAAATAAAGTCGTACATATCTTTTTGAAGATCTTGACGGATTGTATTTTGTTGCCAACTATACAGGCCGGATGAGGTTGCAGCGATGCATGCATGGTATTAACAGCTTTTATCTTGATGAGTTAAAAAAACAAGCATCCTGTGATGTTTACTACCAATATTATAAATTATAAGGTTTGTTTGTGTTTATGTTTAATAATCTTGCACTCTAAATAACGTGATTTTAATAAAATTTAATATTATAGATACCTACCTGTATTTTGCAAATAACACAGGCTGCTCATTCATGTAGGTACCTACCTAATTTATTTGTGGAATGAACTTCAGCCATGCGTAGGAGTTAACTAGACCACACGCGCACACACAAACACACACACACAAACACAATTTTACACGAATGTTGTTAATGCAACGTAGCTAAATGAAGATTACGATGTAATTTATGAGAATTTTCGGGGAAATTTCTTAAAATTTTTCGTGCATTTTACCTATATACCAAAACTAATTGTTGAGCAAGCAAACGAGTGGTAACTAAACATAAAAAAGCTTTTAGCTGTACTCAATTTTGTAACAAGCTTCTTCAGTTGGTGAGTTTGTTTTTGAAGTTTCAAACTTTTAACACGACGCAAAAGAAATAATGAAGACTTTTATTAGTTGGATTATGTTTGTTTTAAATGTAAGAAATGGAAAAATAATTGCAGTCCTTACTAGCTTGCCTGATTTTGTACCACACATAGACAAATCTCTGTGAAACTGACAACTGTAAATTAATCTTATATCAGTTACTATATAATATCAGAATCATGGAAACGGCTCCAACGATTCCGATGAAATTTGGTACCCAGGGGATTTCGGAGATGAAAAATTGATCTAGCTTGGTCTTATCTCTGGGGTTTTAGGCTGAGCGGAGCTCGCTCGCCCGGGTACTTTTATTTAATCATGCTGCAGTTTCACAACGTTACTGACCTTTTATTATTTTCTTCTGCGTGCGCGCAGTATGTCTCTCTCTCTCTCTCTCTGAAAAACCCTGAAAAGGTTCCATACCCAGAAAAGAAGTAATTTTTTCCATCCTACCGGGGGTTGTAATTTCAAAGGGACCACAGGAATCTAGCTCACAGTTTAGTACTCATAGCTAGTCTGAACGTGGTTCGTTAAAACTTTTATAACGATGCGAGTTTAAATTCGACGGAGGTTTAGGTTTTAACGTATCGGGGTATTGGTGGCCATTATTTAGTAACGTAATTTAATTGATGCTGAATTAATTGTGTAGTATTCGTATTGGTTTCTCTTTTTACGTGAAAGCGAGTTTCCTTGCAGTAGTTCTGAGCTATGCTTAATTTAAATTGATTCAGCCGTTTTAGAAATATTGAATTTTGAAATGACAATATCAGGGATATTTTAACTTTTTTAAGTTAAGTGAGATGGTTAAGAACATTAGTAATATATAAGTACGTCGCAGATTGAGCTAGGAAAATTAACATTTGGCTTTTTAGCCATATCTAAGGGTTTTAAAGTAACCTGCCATAAAGATTGCACATCGATCTTTATTTGGAAAGAGATTCGGCTAATTTCGGCTTCATAGAGCATTGTCATACACTACTTATGTGACGTTTGTCAGTCGTTGTACAGGTGCAATAGAGTACGAACGCTTTTAGATGAAAATACGAGTATATAATAAAGAGTTGCTGAAACCCCCCAAAACTTTAAATTGTACGATGGCATCCTTAGGAAAAAGAGGGAACTATCCTTTTTCTAGTAGTTGCGGCAGCTCTCTATGGATATACGAGGTTTACATGTCATTAATTTGACGTAAACTAATTAAGTCAATAAAGGTGCAGTATTTAAATAATAATATAATAATAATAATCCCAGCCTATATACGTCCCACTGCTGGGCACAGGCCTCCTCTCAGAATGCGAGGGCTTGGGCCTTAGTTCCCACGCGGGCCCAAAGCCGTGGTGGCCGAGTGGTTTGACCTATTGCCTCTCAAGCAGAGGATCGTGGGTTCAAACCCCGGCTCGCACCTCTGAGTTTTTCGGAATTCATGTGCGAAATTACATTTAAAATTTACCACGAGCTTTACGGTGAAGGAAAACATCGTGAGGAAACCTGCACACACCTGCGAAGTAATTCAATGGTGTGTGTGAAGTTCCCAATCCGCACTGGTGCAGTATTTATTTGATATAAAATATCACTTAATAAATACGATGATTGATGGACGCTCGTTAGTGTTCGGAAATCGTCGTGAACAGCCACTTGTCTTTATCCGAAGACCGATGTACAATCTTTATCGCTGGGTACTGTATTTTAAGCTCACTTGTCATATCTTATTATTCAGAGTTCTGAGATGACTAGTTTTACGGCGTCATATTTCGGGCTACTAAAGCCCGTCGATATAATTTTAATTTCGTATCGCGAAGCAGATAGCCGTGTAACCGGTTAATATTGCATGCCTACCCACATAAAACTTTTATCGGAACACGTCGGATAAACTCGGGTACGTTTTATGGCTACATATTGATTTTTTTATGCTATTAATGACAGAACTGGCTTGAACCATCTTGAAATTGGTATCATGATACAAGGAGCGCATTTCCCATAGCAAAAATCAAACGTCAAAGGAATTGATCATAAAGTTTTATCGACTATCGATAAATATTTCAGCAATTAATAAAAACAGCCAAAAAGTCGGTACCATCGGTACAGCACTTTTTAAGTTAGTTACAATTAAGATATAAAGAGTTTGAGCTGCTTTAAATTAACTTTACATTTAGAGCAGTATATCGTTGAAGAATCTTCATTAAAAATAAGTAAGGGATGTTTTTTTTGTCCATTTGTCAATCGTTTTTCTTTAAGGATTAACCATTTCAATAACACGGGAATGACTTAGAAAAACTCAAGTGACATAAATGTCATAGTATGTGACGCTGACAGGATTAATTTTATTTTAGTTTAGATTAGTCGCTTATCAAAGAGGTCAAATGTTACAGAATAATGTTACAAGGCGATAACTGGAATAGTCGATAAGACTTATGTTCAATCCCTTTGATGTTTGATTTTTGCTATGAGAAATTCCGCTCCTTGAGATTATGTTAATAAAGTCCCAGTAATAAAATTTCACCGGCTGCCTTACTCTCCACGCCGAAACACAACAGTGCAAGCACTAGCAATCCGGGCGTACCTTGAACAAGGTCCTACCACTTGCAAATTTGTGAAGCAAGAACTATTTTTCTGATATAATTATGCGAAAACAGTTTCGGCACAAATACTATTATGCGTAAACAGATTATGCAAAATAGAAATATGACATAAAAATATGCGTAAACAAGGGGAACCAATTTTGAATTAGGTAAATTAAAAGGTCTTGTGAATATTATACTGGGACGAAATTAATCAAGTGGACCTTTTATACATCGTCATTTTTCCTTTAAGTCCACAGACGCATAAATCTTGAACTACTTGACTGCTTGTATATCCACGCTAAAAATCGTAATCCCAGAAGATTAATAAAAATAATTATATTTTATATTTGGCTTTCGTTATGAAAGATAATGTTAAAAGAAAAACAAGCAATCGAGTCCAAAGTCAAAATCATTCCGCGAAATCTCATTTGAAACCAAAATAATTACGTAGATATAAAGAAAAGAGACTTATAATGTCTTCGTGAGCTCTTACAGCCAATTTATGTGACGGCCTGAAAAATCCCTCTCGGTAATAAAATGCTTTAAATAGGTTAGAAAGGCATTAGTTACATTATACTCTACATTTTCTTTTCCCGTCAGACGACTTCGTTTTCTTGTGCGTAGCATTCAATATAAAAACCCGGCCAAGGACTTATATAATTGCCATTGCATACGCAGCGCCACCAGTGGCCAAAAAAGAAACTATTTTACGATGTGCACGATATAGAGCTAGGAATATCGGCTCAGGCCTGAAATGTCTGTTTTCCTAAAATGTACAATTCTCAAAACGTCTGCGTTTTCACAATGTTAAAACTTCTATTTTGTCAGCTTTCTCAAAATGTCTGCTATTTAAAATGTGTACAATCTGAGGAAGTCGTCTTTTCATAATGTTTACATTACTATAATATTAGCATTACCTTAATTTCTGCTTTCCCCGTTATGTTCACTTTTTTAAATAGGCTTTAGTCTTGTTATGTTTGTTTTCCCATAATGTCTGCTTATTTTCAAATCAAATTTTTAAATGTAAAAGGTTTAATTGCTTGCATACTTACTCTTTGATAACATAAATATCTATACCTAATATAAAATTACTGGCATTCAAGACAACATTAATGACGTTTAGATGAAATTTGAAGACCATGATTGGAGACATTTTGGGAATAAGACTTTTCTGGAATGCCAACGTTATACGAAAGCGGATATTTTGAGGTTGCAGACATTTTGACAATAAGCGCATTCTGAAAAGCGAACATATATACAAAAACTGTAATTCTTGAAGACAGGCAATTTTAAATAGCTGACATTTTGAGACGCTGACATTATGCAAAAGACGTGTTGACATTCTGAAAAGCAGACATTTTGCGAAAAATACATTTTAGGAAAATGGATATTTCAGGCCTGAGCCGGAATATCGACGAATACGTTGCTCTAATCGATCTGCCGTAAGTATTATTTCTCAGGAACATCGTGATATGCCTGGCCAACATTTAGGCATATCATGAAATGGCGGCATTTCACGATATGCCTAGGAATTTCGTGATCTGGCGGATTTTACGATCGGCCGCCGACATATAGACGGCGTCGCGTATACGTTAGAACGTAACTTAAGAAGATGACCTGTTGAATGTAGTAGTGCACTTTTTGAATATGGAACGTTGACTCATCTATAGGTAAGGACACGTTACTTAACTTTACTTAACGTGTCCGTACCTATATATGTAAGTCGCCGTTCCATATTCGAAAAATTACTTAAGTCCCATATCATTTCTGTGCACTACTAGGAGTACATACAACAGGTCATCTTCTTAAGTTTTTTACCTATATAAAGAGTTCCGTACATGGACTAAGCTATGGAGAGAACACATAACTAATAATACATAAGATAATTACGAGTAGAATTTAGATTTTTCCAAACTAAGCAAAGCTTGTGTTATTGGGTACTAGGTAACGGATATACATACTTTCATAGATAGATACATACTTAATACATATTAAACACCCAAGACTCGAGAGCAAATATTCGTGTTTTTCATACAAATATCTGCCCCGGCCGAGGATCGAACCCGGGACTTCAAGCTTCGTAGTCAGGTTCTTTAACCACTAGGCTATTCGGTCGTCCAGTGGTCCGGTATATATGTAATACTGTCATTTATTAAAAAAAAGTAAACTTCTTACCTCTAATAATACCACAAGCCTATATTTCCGAAGTCATACAAAAGAAACTTATAACTAGCAAATAATTAGTTTAAAACAAAACAGGAAATTGAATTAATTCAGGTAATAAACGTCTAAAGAATAGCAAGCTCAGTCTATTACCGGATAGTTGCGATTGTGGGACAAATGAAGACTAATGGCACGGCAGTCGACTTGGGTCCCAGCGGGGCACAGCGATACCACAGCACGATTGGATCACACTCGAATTTTACTGAACGATAATGATGTGAGTTTGAAATCAAAAGGATATTTTCTTGATTTGCTCGTCGCGAGAATACAAAAAAAATGCAAAATACCGGGTAGGTACTGCCTTTTCGCAACGTAAAGTTTGGCAACCTGTTTCATTTCGCAACTTTCCATTTCGTAAACTCAAAAACTGTAAATATTTCAGGATTTATTTCAGGGCCACCGGGTAGAACCCTTTAGGTTAGGTTAGGTTGGTTTTATAAAAATCCTGAAATGTTTACAGTTTCAGAAATATTAAGCAGTTGGGAAATGAAAAGTTGCGAATTGAAACAGATTGCCCAACGTTATTCGCCAAAACATTAGTGAACCACAAAATACAATACGTTTATTTGGCAAAAAAAGCGGTGCAAATTTCCGAAAAAAATTTGGTTTGAGATAAAATCGTGAGTTGGGAAATAAAAACAGTTTGGCAAATGAAACATTTGGGAATATTATTTCGCCGAAAAGACAGAGAACCTTATAGCCATTATAATTATAGTTAATTTATAAATAATTTTTAATGCTAAGCACATTCGTAAAATATTCGCAGTCATAAGCGGATGCCAACGCAAATATCAAGAACGGTGGAAATATTCGCATCGCGAATGTGCGAATTGCGAATATAGAACATTCGTTCGTTACATCACTAGTAGGTACCACAATATTTTTCATGGATTCGCTTCACCGATCGCCTATTCTTGTAAAAGTATCACGCCATAAAAATGTTGCAACCGACTCATAGTAGCAATCCGGGACAATACATTGTCGATTCAAACGCTAGAGAATTGAAAGTTTTCCTATTTTTTTAGTACCATTGTCTGTGGTCTTATTTATAGTAAAATCTCCGTCGTAGCAACTGAGCTTTGGCTTGGATTTATTTCTGTATTGAAGCGTTCTCATGCAAGCTCGAGATGCAAATAGAGAGGGATTGAAAATGTTACAAGTGTTTTTTGTAAAGAAGGGAAGTGTTCAAATAAAATTGAAATGCGCCGTTGCGAGTTGCTAAGGATCTGTCAGGCTTTTTATTTATTCTTCCACCTAAATAGGTTTAAGGTAGAAATTGTAGATTTTATACTAAAAATTAAAAAAAATCGTGAATCATTAGTACTTAAATGACTTTGCAGATGAAGTCGCGGGTAACAGCTGGATTTTTTAAGAATATAAGTTCATATAAACTAGGTACTTGAACGATAATATTGTGTTTGTAGGTACTTTTATCTGTTGAGTTGCAAAATTTTCAAGACATCGTCTAGAGCGAAATAAGGCGAATGAAATTATACTGTTATCGACCTCTGAAACAAGGAGATAGGATAACTGCTAAGCGGTCATACCTCCTTTATTCACACTAAATATTCGAAAGTAATGAGTGAACTAATAAACTGAAAAAATATTTATTTTTGTTTGTCCATACAAACATCTGTTCCCATCTGGTTTCGAATTCGGGGCCTCTAGTTTCATAGCCTTCAGTAACCAGACGGTCATGGCTCAGTCGTCGGTCATTGTCATTTATATGGAAGATTTTGTCATATTTTCTTTATAACCAGATGAAGCCACCTCGGGGTGGCTGGCAAGTACATCAAAAATTAATCATTTTTTGTTTTAAGTGTGTTGTTTTAAGTTAAAGTGACAGGCTAGATCCCTAAAAAAAATATTTTTCAAAAAATACCGGACATGTGTTTCAAAAGAAAATTATTATTAATATAATTTTTGTTTAATTTCCAGCATAGCCGGGAAAGTTTAATGTGACGTCACGCCAGGTATTCAGGCGTGAATTTTACTTAAGACTTGATTTGACGCTTAAGTACACTATACGATCTTCTGACTCTTTCGCCCCCTTACCATAGCCCCTCAGTCAAACTGTCGCCGTTGTCAGAATTTGTACATTCCACAGATTTAATACAAGCCTTATATCTCGCAGACTAGACATTACACTTTAATAGCGCGATATGTTAAGGTTATTTGTAACTAGAGAGGGGAAAGCGTGTACCGTGTACCGAATGCTTAAGAGAAGTCTCTTCGTTCCATTCTCCATACAAACGTAGTCCCGGTCTCATTTGAAAACTAGGCATCAGAAATAGATGCAATTTTGTAAGTATGTACTAGACGTAATTATCTATGCCTGTGGTTTTTCAGATTTTCATATAAATGTGTAATATCAGAATTACAGGAGCTCAAAAGTCGACAAAAAAAAGATGTCAACTTTGCACGAGAATTACAGACTAATAAAGCATTTTTACAAAAATCGAAAAACCACAGGCATAGAAAATATAATGAATATCCTAATTTTAAAATATCATTGATTTCTTTGCAATACTTTTCGTATAATATGAGGACAACGAAACCCAAAATTCAACCGCCCAAATCTTGAAAAGCCTACAGCTATCTCGATATAAATTACGGACGTCGTTGCGGAAGGCATGGGGGGACGGCTGCGAGCGCTTATGTAACGAGCGATAAAGACAGCAATATCCCAAACGAATACCTAAAGCGGCCGCGCGGCCGGCAGGGAAACTTCTCTTAATTATTACGTCAAAAATTGGTACACTTATGATGCAGCTCGAAGACATCATAGATATTTATTTTATACGATGGTTTTCTAATGACCTATGGCTCTGAGACGTGGTCCTTGACTGGTTGGTCTTTTTGGACCTCTCCAGGAATCACGCAATGAGCTGAAGAGAGCTGTAGTTGGAGTTTCTCTGTGCGATACAATTTGGAATACCTACGGAAATTTGCCGAAGAACTAAAAATCACACATATATATAGATCAAAGAATTGTGCAAGAAATGGCAATAGGCGGGTCATATTGCTCGAAAAACCGGGCAAGTGCGAGTCGGACTCGCGCACCGAGGGTTCCGCTCACATTTATAGGTATGTAAGTAAACGGTAATCGTGTCTTGAAGATATTTCTCGCTTTTTCCGAGTGATTTAAAACATCCAGTGTATGCAGAGCCCTACTCTTAAGCAAAATATACGCAGTGTGGGGTCAGATTATATTGGTCTTGGATATTTACAGACAGACATAAAAAAACAAGATTTTCACTTTCATACCAAATTTCAAGATTCTGAGTTCAAGGGAAGTACCCTTTAGGTTTTGATTCCCTTGCGAGTTTCGAAAATTTGTGGAAATTTGCAGCATAAACGGCTGCATCTTTTGATTGCGTTGGCTTAGATGTTTGATTGTTTCACAGCTCCAAGGGACAGTAGACCTCAGTATTTGTTATACAAAATAAGACAAAAAGTGATCCTATAAGGGTTCCGTTTTTTTCCTTTTGAGGTACGGAACCCTAAAAATGATAACCTTATTAGAAGAGGTATGTACTCCCGTGGTGACCTCGAAGTAAAAGAACAATCGATGAGCCTAGGTGGATTGTACCCACCGATAAGACAAAAGTGATCCTATAGGTCCTTTTTTTCCTTTTGAGGTACGGAACCCTAAAAATGATAACCTTATTAGAAGAGGTATGTACTCCCGTGGTGACCTCGAAGTAAAAGAACAATCGTTGAGCCTCCTAGGTGGACTGTTGACATCGGAAGGGTTGTACCCACCGATTGCCCACAACTCTCTTGGATGCAAGTTGCGCATTGTAGTTAATTGTGGCATTGTAAGGAAGAGGCTTTTGTGCAATAGTGGAGGTCTTCCGGTTGATGATTATAATGAACTATTTTTGTCCTGTAGCTTCGTTTTTGTTTATTTTTATAAGAAAAACAAAGACACACGTTTGGAAATCCCTTACAAAGTTGATGCAGTCCAAATGAAACAAAAGTAATCATAAAATAATAGAAAAATTAAGCAATGACTGTAACTTTCATTCGAGTGAACCATCTCATATTATTACAATTAACAATTACTTAACAATTACTAAGAATTAGTAACAAAAAGATTCGATTTATAAAAGCGACCTTAATTTAATTTAATGGTTTAAGTAATTTTCCGCAATAAAATGTACCGAGCAGCATTTAGTCATCGTGCATAAAATCACAAAATTGTTTATAAAAAGTAAATTATCGATAATAATATTCGTCTCATTTAACCTAATTTGATTTGCTTCTGCTTTAACTATGGTGTTTTTGGATATAAAAAGACTTAAGCATTTCAGTCCATTATCATTTCCTGCCATGGCGTCGTTCACTACAGTCCTTCTCTTGGCCGCCTGCGCAGCGCTGCTGGTTGGTAGCGAAGGCCACCATCATGCCCACAGCAGACGTGCCCACGCTAACCGCAGAAACGCCAACGACGCTACAGTTGCCCTTGGTAAGTTAAAAACTCAAGCAAACCGCTCTTCTCAGTCAGGACTTAACGTAGTCTTTCCGAAACGATGTAGTATAAAAACTCCGATTGATTGCATAACTCTCCCTTAGCGTCCAAAGTCCGAGGTCGGCTCAATAGGAGCACCCTTTGGCATGCTAAGTTTTAAAATACCCACATGCTGAGCGGCCCATCTGGCAGCTCGCCCTCTCTCCGGTAAGCTGTAAAAGCCGTCTGAGGGTAACAGCAACAGTCCGTCCGAAAAAAAAAAAAAAAAAAAAAACCGCGGTAGCTTAGTTGTTTGACACATTTTCTCTCAACCTAAAGATAGGTATCAACTGGCTCGCAACTCCGAATTTTAACGAATACATGTGCAAGAGAATATTATGCTCCGAGTTTATTTGAATGATAGAATTGAGGATATGGTACGTGTAATTTGCCAAAAAGCGGCCGACTGCGAGTCGGACAGTAACAAGTAACATAATATAAAAGTTACCTTTACTTTACGATTTATGGCGTATTAAAAAAAACTACTTACTAGATCTCGTTCAAAACAATTTTCGGTGGAAGTTTGCATGGTAATAATGTACAGTCACCAGCACCAATATCTGACACAACAGGCGTGCATAAATATCTGATACGACTCTATTCGGAAGGACGTGTCAGATATTTTTGCACGCTCCACTGTGGTAGATATTAATGCTGGTGACTGTACATCATATATTTTTTTAGATTTATCATTCTTTTATTTTAGAAGTTACAAGGGGGGACACACATTTTACCACTTTGGAAATGTCTCTCGCGCAAACTATTCAGTTCGGGAAAAAAAATATTAGAAACCTCAATATCATTTTTAAAGACCTATCCATACACGTATGGGTTTGATAAAAAAAAATGAGTTTCAGTTCTAAGTATGGGGAACCCCCAAATTTATTGTTTTTTTTCTATTTTTGTGTGAAAATCTTAATGCGGTTCACAGAATACATCTACTTACCAAGTTTCACCAGTATAGTTCTTATAGTTTCGGGAAAAAGTGGCTGTGACATACGGACGGACAGACAGACAGACAGACATGACGAATCCATAAGGGTTCCGTTTTTGCCATTTGGCTACGGAACCCTAAAAACAAAAGCCACAGTCATAAAACGTTGTGTAGTTTCAGAGTACCCATAATTTAATTCCATTACTGGAGGTTGGCCCTTAGCACTGAAAATGTGCTCGCATCCCTGTATTGAACCATCCGGAACAGTTTGCTGATCCCGGTCTACTCCCTTATATTCCGCAGCGATGATTTCTGAATCCGTGGTGGCCTAGTGGTTTGACCTATCGCCTCTCAAGCAGAGGGTCGTGGGTTCAAACCCCGGCTCGCACCTCTGAGTTTTTCCAAATTCATGTGCGGAATTACATTTGAAATTTACCACGAGCTTTGCGGTGAAGGAAAACATCGTGAGGAAACGTGCACAAACCTGCGAAGAAATTCAATGATGTGTGTGAAGTTCCCAATCCGCACTGGGCCCACGTGGGAACTATGGCCCAAGCCCTCTTGTTCTGAGAGGAGGCCTGTGCCCAGCAGTGGGACGTATATAGGCTGGGATGATGATGATTTCTTTCCCCTTTCAGGGCTCCATTTGCTTTGCACACACATATTTGCTGCAGTGCAGGAGCTAATATCTGTCATGGCGCAGCTCGTGCCCTCGATTTTGCGCTTTTTGATTGTGTGGAATTATTTCCGGCTTATAAACAACTCTTTAAAATGGTATAACCTGTTTAAATGCATTACAACAACCATTTATTCACTTTATTAAAAATATAACGCGTTTAATCTTACCATGTTCTGAGGGGGAACAGAGGGTTGTTTGTGAGGCATGCTATCGAGAAGTTTGTGAAGTTGAAAAGTTCTCACAAATTTAAATTTAGTGAACAACGAACCTGAGTCACTAGATACTTATTAGTTACCTACTTCAACAGCCATACCAGTTTATGGTAAATTCCTACAAAAAACTAAACTTATACCTAGTACTTACTGTGTGGAAGCTAGTTTTAAAAAAATCTTGAAATTTTTGAGATACTTCCCACTAATATTATGAATGCGAAAGTTTGTAAGTATGTTTGTTTGTTACTTCACCACGTCTAAACCGCTTAACCGATTTAGATGAAATTCGGTTTACAGGATGGTTTGATTCCCGGAGAAGGTCAAAGAATAGCTTTTATTCAAAAAAAATACATAGTTCCCGCGGGATAGCAATAACTGAATTCTACGCGGACGGAGTCGTGGGTAACGGCTAGTTCTAGAATAGTACTGAATTATTATCTGTAACATTTAAATTGAAAATACTGGCACAGAAGTACTTACACATAAGTACTTCGTATGGAACATTCATTTGAGTAACCTTTATATAAAAAATCACCATTATTTCCCTTACCGTAGTAGTAATGTTTTCCTTGTTTTGGTTTTTAATGAATTCCGTCATGCAGTTTTTACTGGTTTTTCGATCTTCTCGGTCTCTTTCCCTAGATCGCGAACGTGACCTCTTTTTTAGCATGGTTGAAATCCAAAATACAACACAATTTGTAACGATTTAAACAATTTTTCGGTTTAGTGAAAGAAACTCACGTGTTCGCACAGTGTTTGCACAACAAAACAATATGACAGCTGACAGAGGCGCGTGGGAGATGCTAGGTGCCAACACGGGGCGCGGGAATATCTTTCTGATTTAAAACTCTAAACGTTGTGAAGTTTTTGGCGAGCGCGTTTGATCGAACAATTATAAGTATCCGCGTAGTATTCGTTAATGGCTATCCCGCGGGAACTATGCAATTTTCCAAGATAAAAACTATCTTATGTGCTTTTTGGGGACTTCAACTATCTGTATACCAAATTTCATCTTAATCGGTTCAGCGGTTTAGACGTGATTGAGTAACAAACATCCAAACACCTAAACATTCAAACATCTTCACAAATGAAAGAAAGAAAGAAGACATTTATTCACATTCACAAATACAACAAAATCAAAACAAAAAAAGCACTAAACAGCAAACACAAATAAAACAAAAAAGAAATACGAAAATGAAAATACACGATTTTTGTGTCCCCGCAAAAGTGAAACGGCCGCTGACTCAGCATTACGCCTGCAGCGCTGATATTCTGAACCGTCTGTGACTCACGGAATGATACATAAATATACGAGTGTCAAACTGAAAGTTCTTAGAAAATCAAAAACTGAGCAAACTAGCTAGTTATTAGTTTTATTATATCTTTTCAAAATAGTGTCCATTCACATCAATACACCGCTGCATCCGATGGAACCACTGAGAGAAGCACTTAGCCCACTCGTCCTTAGGGGTCTCTTCGACGGCCTTTTGAAACGCACCCACTGCTTCATAAAAAGTTTTCCTTGAAGTTTTTCTTTTATTTTCGGGAATAAATAAAAATCGCAAACTGCAAGGTCGGGGCTATATGGCGGGTGACCCAGTAATTCCACGTCTGACGTCACAAAAATAGTCGATCGTTCGCCTGGCAGTGTGCGACGAGGCGTTCTCGTGGTGAAGAAGGATCCTACTTCGAGGTCGTTTCTCCCGAACTTTTTCCAATACAAGTGGCAAGCAATTATTAGTGTACCACTCTGCAGTAACTGGTTTTTGGTCCTCTAAAACAATTGTCGCATAGTGACCTGTTCTTCCGAAGAACGAGACCACCATCTTCGCCACCACCACCATCACCTCCGTTAAATCTTTGAATCATTTCACGGCACCAATCAACCCGACGGAGTTTTTGGGCTCGGTCAAATTATGAGGTATCCACCTCGCACAAAGCTTCCTGACCGCTAAATGTTCATGTAGGATTTTATACACTTGACTCATACTAATGCCTAAGCTTGTCCGAATCTGACGATACGTCACTCTTTGGTCAGTGTCTATCATACGTCGTACAAAACTGATGTTATTTTCAGTCGTCGCCGTAGAAGGCCGTCCCTCACGCAGATCATCGGTGAGATTAGTGCGACCACGTTTAAACTCATTAAACCAGTTGTAAATGGTCGCACGAGATGGGGCTTCATTATAAAAGGCCAATCGAAGTCTATCATAGCTTTCTTGTTGGCTTAAATGACATCGAAAGTCATAAAAAATCATTGCACGAAAATTTTTTCGCGTTAAATTCATGTTGACGTGACACAGACAATTTTCAATTTGCCGCCAAATCGTAAAACAAATGACAAATGTATGAAATACATACTCAATATATTGGCAAAGAGTTCCATTTTCAAAATTTAAACTTACTTTTTATTATATTGTTTACAAGTGGCCAGTTCTAAAAACTTTCAGTGTCGCCCTCGTACTAAACTTATCCATGTGTAAATAAAATCAACAAATAAAATAGATTTAATTGTAAGTAAACAAGAAACATCAGGATTATATACATTAGGCATAGCAAGATTACTTGAATTACTAGGACTATACACGACGCGCTTTCTTTTCTTTCTAGGTGATGTGAGCGGATCTGAATACCGAGCCTTGAATGTACTGAAAATCAACGGACCGGACGTGATTCTTGGCTTTCCAGATGTAAGAAATACTTAGGAATATATTTTTTACTAGGAGATACGTAGAAGAACAAGGGTCACCGACATAGCCAAGCGAATTAGCTCGTTGAAGTGGCAATGGGCAGGCCTAGCACGGAGAACAGATTGCCGTTGGGGCCGAAAAGTTCTCGAGTGGAGACCGCGGATCGGCAAGCGTAGCGTAGGACTACCCTATAATGTCCTTCTCTGGCACTCAAACTATATGTACCGATATGTCCAATAGAGGACGTCCTACGTTTGACATGATTACGAACGAGTCTACTACGAATAATTATAGTTAGGTACTCAGATAGAGTCACTTTAGAAAGAAAAAAAAGGCCCTTTTTTCAATTGAATTTTAGGAAAGCTTTTTTTAGTGCACCTGGTGTAGTATGCTTTAAGAGTAATTTAGGCCAAATTAGAAGTATTTTACCAATGTAACATGAAATATAAAAAATAAAAAACCCGACTGCTTTAAAAACTAAAAGGAAGAAAATAAGTCTAGTGGTCTAGAACCCTGTTAAGTAGCTAATTTAAAGTTTAACAGTCGGGACCCATTAAGTACTAAGAATTTTTGGGCGTCGCAATTTAAATGGGTGGGAATGGGATTTAAAAGCTAGTATTAAAAATGTTTTTTTTTTACCAAAAACTTATTTATATTTCAATTTTTTTTATTTCATGATTTAAGGTCTGTGATCGGGAAGATCGGGATCTAAAGGGAACCTTAGTTGTTGTGTCGAACAACGACCAGGGAGGTCAACCGGCACAGTTGTCAGCTATTGATAAAAATAACCCTAAGTCAAATTTGGCTATACACTGCGACAGTGAAGACGACGACTCTCAGTGTGCTCATGGCTTCACCGTGACTACCTACCAGTTCTGCAGCGACAAAAGAACGACTACCACGTCAACGACGCCGTCATCATCGCCAACGACGTCATCTTCAGAAAATGTAACTTATGAAGAAATAAGTGTAAGTCGTGAAGAAAATTTAACTGATGAAGACAATAATTGTATTCTCTCTAACTGTTGACGTTAATGTAACTTCTGAGTAAAATTTGCAAATTTCTTTATCATCGTCAAATTCTTTTAATTAACTTTGGTTTTGCATATTATGTGGTTGTTAATCGTAATTACTTACAACTTATAAATTTTTACCCATTAAAGTAATTTCTGTGCATCACTTGTTATTTTTTTTTTACATAGGTACCTCAAAATATAACGAAGCCTTTATACAGGCTGATCAATTGAAATGGCGAAATCTGTTCTGAGGGACTGGCGGCGATTTTAAATTTAATAAAAATAGCATTCAAATATTTTTTTAACTCTCATACATCAGCAATCGAACCTGGTCACCTGAAACCTGGCCTGGCCTGGCCTTGACCAGCACATCTTCAGAGCAACAAACCAAAACAAACGTTTTAGTTTGTCACTGTAACTCCCCAAGTACCTGCTTTATTTTTCTCAAACAAACTACCCACAAAAAAAATAATAAACCTAAACCGTCACATAAAACTCCCTTCAATTTTGATTTATTTACTGTTAAGGTGTGTTTTATTATTCCTAACTGTTATTGCTCAAATTAGACCAAAGCCATACTCGTAGTAGGAGAGAATATACTAAATTTACCTGTTCATTAGTAATAGACCCCATACTGGTTGTACCTAATTATTTCCATGCATTCCAGAGCATTGAGATGCAACCCTTTGCTGCAATAATGTAACACTACATAATAATCCGAGTCCAAAGAAAAATGACGTGATTGTAACAATTCACACACATTTCTTGCATAAACGTAGCTATCAATAAGGTCGCGGGTGTGCAAAGTAATTATTTCAGTTCACGAATAAAAAAATCAAAACAAAGAAGCTTAATGGAAAATTAGTTGACAAAGTTTTATTCACTTGAAAATGAGAACGCTACGAAGAAGAAACAGCTTTTGATTGTGTGTCATTGATTCAGCAATAATATTCTACATCGCCTCATCTACCGTACCTATCGCCTAATCTTCAATATAATAATGTTCCCTAGTGTCTAGTTTCAAGGCTTACTTCTTTTTTTCAAGAATAAAAGCAAACTGAGTTGAATTATTGATTTTTGTTGATCATGTTGTGCTCCAAATATTAAAATTTTCCGAAATGAAAGTTTTTGTTATTATTACATTACTGCCAAGGCCGGGAAACAGCAATTCGTGGATGAGTAGAGTTTGTCAGACGAAGCGTGGGCTGAGTCCGTTAATAAATACGAATCCACGAATTGCCAGCTACGCTGAGGCATGTATAGTGCTTTTCTCCAGTATTTAATGCGAGGAAATAAAGCAAAATCGTTAAAATATGAAATTAAATGCTCATGCACGGTTATAAAAAAGTTGCCCTTTTACTTTTCCGCGATACTTGTTTTTTTTTAATGTACTTACACGACACGACTCGTAATGCCACTTGAGTAGAAATAATAATTTAATAAAAAAAAGTTAAATGCCATGAAGCTCAGAATAACTAAATTACAACTGAGCGCTTTTTAGTTACTTCATACATTTTCTTTTGTCATTCGGTATCTTAAATTGTACTTGAACTCAAAATAAAAAAAAAACAACGGCACTGTTCGAGACAATTTTAAAGACGCTGTTTCTTCCTAAATTGAATCTTAGACTAGGACTTAATTACTACATAAACACTTCAAAAGTAGATTAATCTTTTTTAATTTGTCTTTTACGGCATTTTATTTTGCAACCTTATTTTAATAGATTTACACTTACAACAAAACACTTTGTCAGATTAAGCAAAATAATGCTAGTCACTACATTCTGATGACAAAATATTCACGCATTGTTTATTATTACGACGTTTTAATAGATGATGTTACTTAAAAATAACTATTGGTTACCACATTTTTGCTTTCCCAAAAAAAGTGCTGTTTTCATCGTTCTTAGAATTTACTTGCTTCACTTACTACTGGTAAGTTTTAGTGGATTATAAAATTTGCTGTCAAATGTAAATATCCTTTAAAATAAACTTTATATTTAGGCTGTTTACGGAACTAATTCTGCAAAAAATCACAAACATGGTGACCAAAAATGGCAGCTCTATCTCCATCAATACGAAAGCTATGATTTTTTTCTTTTAAGAGAAGTCTCTTCGTTCCATTCTCCATACAAACGTAGTCCCGGTCTCATTTGAAAACTAGGCAACAGAAAAAGATGAAATTTTGTAAGTATGGACTAGACGTGCCTAAATATTTATGCCTGTGGTTTTTCAGATTTTCATATAAATGTGTAATATCAGAATTACAGGAGCTCAAAAGTCGACAAACAAAAGATGTCAACTTTGCGCGAGAATTACAGACTAATAGAGCATTTTTACAAAAATCTAAAAATCACAGGCATAGAAAATATAACGAATATCTTGATTATAAAATATCATTGATATCTGTGCTATACTTTTCGTATAATATTAGGACAACGAAACCCAAAAATCAACCGCCCAAATCTTAAAAAACCTACAGCTATCTCGATATAAATTACGGACGTCGTTGCGGAAGGCATGGGGGACGGCTGCGAGCGCTTATGTCATGAGACAGCAATATCCCAAACAAATACCTAACGCGGCCGCGCGGCCGGCAGCGAAACTTCTCTTAATACAAAAAGTTTTTTTGCTCTGATGAATAATTTCACTTTTGCGGGCTACTACGTGTTTGCTTTCCAGCGTCCATAACTCTCTTAGTGAAAAAAAAAAACAAAATTGTGATGCACAAAAATCTATTTATTGCATAAAAGTTTTTAACAACTTACACGCGAACCCAAAGTATTATTTTCAAAATGAATGTCAGCATTCATCACTACTCCTACCTAGCGTACTCCTACCTTAAAGGCCGGCAACGCACTTGTGACTCTTCTGGTGTTGCAGGTGTCCATGGGCGACGGTAATCGCTTACCATCAGGCGATCCGCCTGCTCGTTTGCCCCCTATACCATAAAAAAAAATACTTTCGTTCCTCTGACCCTCGACAGAATTGGTAAGTTGTCACGGTGATGCCACTAGCACATTGTGAGTCATCATCTTCAGTATCGCCGTGTATAGCCACATTAGACTGAGGGTTATTTAAATCATTGGCTGACAGCAGTGGCGGTAGACCTCCATCGTCATTGTTAGACACGACGACTAAAGTTCCTGCCAGGTCTTGATCATCCTCATCGCAGTTCTGTAATCACTAAACAAAAGCATTTTTGATAAAATGAATTGTAGAAAATAATTAACAAACCTTCACTAGTTGGAGACATTTAAAAAAGAAGATAGAAAAAAAATCAGCCGAAAAATGTCAACTGCTGACATGGCTTCTCCCAAGAAGCATCCAATAAGTCCAGTCCATCCAAAAGATAACTAGTTTAATCCCATAAACAGCCGGCATAGTACCTATCACTTGATCTAAAAAGCGGCTGGTCTAAGTAGCAAGTACCTAATTCCAAGAAGCAATTGGTCTAAGTAGCAAGTGGTCTAAAAAGCATCTGATACCTGTTTGTGTCAGAAACTTGAAAAATATAACTTGGGTTAGAGTTGCGTCAAGGCGCGAATCACTTCAGCCACACGGAATAGGAGCTCCGCGCGGAGCTCCGTCGACTTTTGGTCATAGAATTAACGATTAATTAGCATTCGGGGAAATTTTTAAACCATTTGCTACTTAGACGAACTGCTTTTTAGAGGAAGTAATACTAACTCAAACAGCCAAGCTTGGGATATTTTCCTCGTATATAATCACCAACATATATTTACTATTATGCATCTTACAACCAGCACTGGAGGTAAGAGAATCAAGACAAACTTTCACACTGCATACAGTAAACAGTTAAACAATAATAAACTGTATAAAAACGAGATTTAGTAAAACGAATCCTTTAATCGATATTTTGTTTTAATAATACGTTTTGTATTTCATGCTTGATTGCACGTGGAATAAGTTTTGAACTCTGGAAAATTGGTTTATAAAATTGAACTTGACTATTTAATGATTCAATTCAAAATATTCTTGAGGTAACTATTGCAAACATAAAAAGGTAAGGTATTATAAAGGAAGTAGGGAATAAGTATGTAATAGAAACAGCTCATAAACATTTTAATGTGATACAAAACTGAAAAACAAAAAAAAAACAACTATTTGAAACGAAACAAATTAAGTATTGCCAATTGTTTTTTTGACTAATTCGTATGCCAGCCAACTGAAGAAAATAAGTAAGTAATGCTGAGCTGAGAAACGTTAGTCTGCGTAACATTTTATCTGCGACTTAATCAATCTGCGAATCATTACTCAGCAAAACGTTTTCTGCGTAACAAAATTCTGCTTATCGTTTTTTGGCGAAATCATTTTCGATATGCATTGAATTTAATTTATAAGTAAGTGTTACGCTATATTTCTATAGACCTATTTTCAGAATAACGTAATCAACTCCAAATTTGATGTGCTAAAAGCACGCATGAAATTTCAAATTGCGTATAAATAATAAAGAATAAAATACTTATAAATTACCGATAAAATAATTCGTTTAACTTAATTTTTGCAGTTATTTAACTGTATTTTTTGATATAAAATAGGTTTGGTATAACTGTATATCGTCATTCTTGATCATGACGTCTTTTACTAGTTTGCTTCTGGTAGTCGCATGCGCAGCCATGCTGCAAGTTGGTTGCGAAGCACGGCACGCTCGCAATCATCGTCGCTTACGCATCAAAGCTAACCGTAGGAATAGCAACGACGCATCCGTAGCCCTTGGTAAGTATAAGACCGAAACCTGAGGGCTACACTCCGAAATTCGAAAATCGAAGTTCGTATCGTACCGTCCCTCTCACACTCGTATTAAATAATATAAGTGTCAGAGGGACTAAGCGACACAAACATCGATTTTCAAATTTCGGAATAGCCCCGCTGTGGTCTTATTGTCTAACGCGCGGGCTCATGCCATCTCTTTCACCGTCTCTTTCTGACACCATCTTACACTCTTTACCGGCCCGGATAATACCGCGAGATAGAAATACCGACCCTGGTTTTCATGTACACGCCCATAGAAGCTCATGTCAGTTTCTATGGGCGTATGAAAAACTGATT
Organism: Choristoneura fumiferana; assembly: GCF_025370935.1. NCBI lineage: Eukaryota > Metazoa > Arthropoda > Insecta > Lepidoptera > Tortricidae > Choristoneura > Choristoneura fumiferana. The sequence goes on from NC_133485.1 coordinate 16,452,961, forward strand.
TGTTTAGAGTTTTTTTGTCATAACGGTACCATTTCTTTTTTTAGGTCAAGTAACAGGATCAAATATTATAACACTGCCAGAAATACGACTCAGCGGACCAGACGTTATTGTTGGCTTCCCAGATGTAAGAAAACATTGTTTATAAGAGGTGCTTGCAAGAAATTGTTTCAGTAGCATCCCTAAATTATACACATGTCATCTGAAAAAGCAGAAAACAGAGCCGAATTCAGTCCTTTAGCAGTCCACATTATCCTTCTAAAATTAGAAATATGAAAGTTTGTGAGTTTGTATTTGTATGTGTGTGTTACTCCTTCACGCTAGAACGGCTAAATGAATTTGGTTGAAATTTGGTATGTAGATAGCTGACGTCTGAAATTACACGTAGGCTACTTTTTTCCTCGATATTCCCACGAGTTCGGGATAAAGTCTTAAAATTTCACAAGCCAGACTTGGCGTGGGTGTTCTTAACGCAATTAAAATAAAATCCACGATGTAATTTTGGAAATAAGCACGAAAGTTAAGTTTAATCCCAGAATTCAATTCAACTCTGGATTTAATGGTTACTCATTTTCATATTCATTTATTTATTTGCTGTTACTCATGCGTAGGCGCAGGTAAAGTCCAGTAAAATAGCTCGTAAACAGTGTCGTATCATGTAGGCTACCTTGCTTGCAACCCCCCAAATAAAACCCTCGACATTAACGTGCTTGTCATGAAACCCGTAGTCAGTAAATGAGTCGTTGCCCATAGCCCGCTGCAGGAGCGCACGCACGTGGGCACATGCTGCGGGGGGGAGGGCGGCGCGGAGCTGGCACTGCCAACAGTGCAGTCAGCGGTGTTGGCAATTTTTGAAAAAATATTAGTTTTTCTTTTACAAATATACAATATTACACGCAAATGTGATGAAAAACATTGTATGTCGCACGGGTGGTACTAGCGTTACGAACATCGACTTATTAAAGCCCTGTCTTCGACTTCGAGCTTCTAATAGAGTCTCGTTCGTAATTCCTTATTTACCGCCCTTAAGACACAATGTACTAAAGAGATGAAGCGCTTTGTAGGTACAATGTCCGGATTAATAATAATATACGGAATAATGACGAGATGTGGCTAGTCCAAATTTTCTAATCTATAGTATTATTTTTTTAGAACTGCAGAGGCGGGGGCTTGAAGCTGTTAGGGACAGAGATGATCGTCAATACTATAGACAAAGGTTTGCCGGTCGACTTGGTGCCTGATGATTCCAATGACCCTCAATCAAATGTGGCGATACATTGCAATTGGGAATACGTACAGAGATGCCCTGAAGGCGTCAATGTGGTCAGCTTCCAGTACTGCGGCGGTCCTCTTCCCCCACCAACACCATCGAGCTCTTCGTCTTCTTCGTCTTCCTCGTCTTCTAGAGAAGTAGTTTACCTGTAGTAGATCGATGAGTTACAGATAAAGAAAATTTGGACTTGTTTCTTTATTGTTTTCCCGAATTTTATATGCGATGTAATTTTTGACATAATCAGATCTTTTTCTTAAACAGATTTTTTAAAATATTATCATTTAACTTAACTAACTTAAGATAAGTTGAAATTAAAAAATCTTAAAACAACACCGTTCTATGTGTTTTATGACAAATATTGTTGCGAAAAGTAAAAGTCATGACAAATAAAATTATGTGATACGAAATTATATGCATTTACTTTCTGTCTAGTCTTCCTTGTCAGAACAATAAAAAAAATGTAAATAAAAGAAACTGAGAAATTGGTAAAATTTTCCGTTTAATTTTTTTAAATAAGTTACTCAAAGAGCGATGGAGGCAGTTTTATGCTCTGATTTTTCCTTCATGATCGAATGCACGGCGAGATCAGCAGGAGATCCAAAAGTCACTGGCATAGCTCTGAGAGTTGCCAGAATTAAGTGGCAGGACAAGACAAGTTCCTCGTAGAACCGACGGCCGATGGGACGGCCGACGGCAGTGGCGAGAGTGCGACCACGAACTGGAAAACGGAGCGTTGGACAAAGATAGACCTACGCGATTAGCTTGAGTCATCATCATCATTATCAGCCGGAAGACGTCCACTGCTGAACAAAGGGGAGGCCTTAGAACGCCACAATAAACGACAACTTGCCACTTGCGTCCACCGGTTTATCGCACCTCTCACGATGTCGTCAGTCCACCTGGTGGGAGGCCTGCCAACGCTTCGTCTTCCGGTTCGTGATCGCCACTAGGGGACTTTTCTCCCCCAATGATTATCTGTTCTTCGAGCGATGTGGCCCGCCCATTGCCACTTCAACGTGCATATTTTTCCAGCTATGTCGGTATGTGTTCTTCGAAGAATTTCCTTATTCCGGATTCTATAGCGCAAAGAAAGTACAAGCATAGCTCGTTGCGTGACTCTGAGCCTCTCTAAAAGGCCAACAGTCAAGGACCACGTCTCAGCGCCATAAATCATCACTGGTAAAACACACTGGTCGAAGACTCTAGTCTTCAGGCACTGCGAAATATATAGCTTGAGTGATATTTGCATTTTTCTTATTATGTATTAGTTACATATATGGTGGTGTCTTTTTCTTTGTCAGATAAAAACTTTATAAGCAGAATACAACGAACGGATAGATAAGTTGTTAGTGACCCTGACTACGAAGCTAGCGGTTGCGGGTTTGATTCCCGTATGGTAAATATTTGTATAATGAATAAGTATATTTGTACTTGAGTCCTGGTGTATTTAAGTCAATTGATGTAATTTGTCCTTAGATTTTATTATTATTAAATAACACTAAGTTTAACATACCTAAACTAAACTTAAAATACATAAAAAAAAACAGAAATTAAAACAAATTAGTGAAAAAAGTCCCTTTAGTCAAGGTTCCAGAGATGCTGGCAGCGTTCTCTCGCTGAATTGCTAAGCTAATTCTTTATCCGTAGAAGCTGCCAGCTCTTCAGTCCCCTGTGACGACTACTAGCCTTTTTTCTTATTTCCTTATAAAGCTTCAAAGAGAATTGTATTTCTATTTCAAGAAACAAAGGTGTCAACATCGAACGGTAGTCTTATTTGGTGCCTATAACCCTGTATTTACACATATAAGTACTTACACTTTTTCAGCCACTTCAGATGCTGCACAACTCTTTACCATTATGAAATGTGGAAATCTGATAACATTTTCACATGTCACGACACGGTACGTAGTACAAAAGTCTGGCATGCTTTAGCCTACAGTCCAATTTTCCAGAGGCCATAATTTACACAAAATTAGAAGTGCTATAAACATGCATGAAATTACAAATAGCTTATTAAATATTGCGATAAATAATTCGTTTTACTTAACACATTTTGATTAGCTTATACCGCCACACTGTGCCGTTTTCCGCTATATAAATTATTTGGGCTTGCAGCGCATCATCATTGTTGGTCATGGCTTCGGTAACTGGTCTGTTATTCTTGGTCATCGGCGCTGTTTTGTTGCAAAGCGGTTGTGAAGCGCGTAATCGCCGCAACAACAAATCCGGACGCAGAAACTCTAAGGATGCATCAATCAGTCTCGGCAAGTCTTCTTTATTTTTCTGCATTTCGTCGATCGTACTGCAATCCCGCGTTGCCAACAATGTCTAATGCCGCGTACCTGACTAGAGACTGTTTATAAGTAATATAATATACCAGCTACAAAATCTCTATTTACTACTTTCTGTAGATATCGGCATTTGACATTATTTTGTTCGTCACATTGCAGTAGCATCGACGAATTTAATATTTGCTTGGCATAAAGGTCAGTCAGAAGACATGGCAGTACTATGTTGGAAAGAAAACCCAATCCCTGGATATAAATAGGCAAGAGCTAGCAGTGCGGGACCATCTCCAATGGAAAAAAAATCCTGAGGTTTCATGAGCTCCATAGTTAGTATATGATGATTTTCTTACTATCCTCTCATTTGTTTGGTAAACCCTTGAGGTACTTGTATTATACTTCAGTATTCTGTGCTTTTATAAAAAACTTTTTTGTTTCCAGGTCAAGTAACAGGATCAAAAGTGATCACTCTGCCAGTAATACATCTTAGTGGACCAGATGTGGTAGTCGGCTTCCCAGATGTAAGAGATATATTTAAAACAAGTCTAAAGATACCTGACTATGAAGTTTGAGGTCCCGGGTTCGACTCCTGGTCGGGGTAGATTTTTGTATGAATAATACGAATGTGTGCCCTCGGGTCTTGGATGCATAATATGTGTTTAACTATGCAGGTATTTTTTCATATAACTATGTTTATCAATTGGTGTCCATTTTATTGTGTCAAGATCTTGATATTTGCTATGTTTATTTAGTATTATTATTTATCTTAAGTGGCTACAACCTCAATCGTAATATTGAATTTGGGTGATTTGGGTATTTCTTACAAATGCCGCATGGTTTACTATCGTTTGCCCTTATTTTATATGCGCCATAACGTAATAATTTTAATAATTTTATATTTTTATAAAATAATTTATTTGTGCAACAGTATTTTCTTCAGAATTGCTATTAAACTGATAATCTATTGCATTTTATAAGATGACATTTTAATAAATCCTAAAAACAGCACAGTAAAATATCTCCGATATAATTGAGCTTGTCCAAATTAAGGTTACACTTTTTTATTTTCTTTTTCCCGCAGAACTGCAGAGGTGAGGGCTTCAAGCTGTTAGGCACGGCGTTGATCGTCTCTAATTCCGATGGAGATATACCAGTGAATTTGGTGGCTGACAATGCCAATGATCCTCAGTCCAATGTGGCGATTCATTGCAATTGGGAAAGGAGGCAATCAAGGTGCCCCGAAGGCATAGATGTGACTAGCTTCCAGTACTGCGCCAATATTCCCACTACCACTACTCCTACAACAACTAATCCTACAACAACTCCTACAACAACTACTGAAACAACAACTACTGAAACCACATCAACTACTGAAACAACGACTACCGAAACAATATCCACTACTCCGCCACCAAGCTCTTCTTCTTCTTCTTCTTCTTCTTCCTCGAGCTCATCATCCTCTTCGGAATATTAAGAATTTGTACCTAGAAGTTAACAATGAAGAATTGGTCACCTACTTTCTTTACTGTAGAGAAAATAATCGTCGCTACAGAGTTTATTACTACTTGTAAATTGTGGCCAATTCTGTGTACCTACCGTTACACACGATGACTGCTTTGCCATTGAAACATTTTTGATAGTAAAAAGTTCGTTTTGTTTTTGAGCATTCTAGTTCAGTTGTTTTATTCGATTATTCCTTAGGTACATACCTGATTTTTAGTATACATTTTAGTATAGGTTGTTGCTTTTATAACTCAGTAGCTCTTAAAACAACGTCGTATCCGATGAAAAGATACATAACCTGATTGCAAAACAGCAACTTTTTATAAGTTTTTTTTATGTTTACTATTTATTAAAAAACATAATAACGACATTGATGAACATGTTTATATTATTAGCATGTAGTTGGTTTAAAAAAAGTAAGGTTATAGTTACTGTATTTTAAACAGTTTTGTACTTTAACTAGGAAACACCCAACTTGGATCTTAAATTACATTGTGTCATTTTTCGTCGGAAATATTGAGGAAATGACTTAGAACCGTGAAGTAAGAAGTTACGAAAAAGTGAGAAATGGATTTTTTGAATATTATTCATTAATATTAGTCATTATTGATACACGTGGCAAAGATGCGTATGGTTAATGGCTAATGTTATAATAATTATTAATTTAACCCTCTCATTCTGAGTGAAAGCCTGTGCCCAGCAGTGAGACGTATGTAGGCTGGGATGATGATAATGATGATGTTGAAACTATAAAAAAAAACACGAAAGGCATCAACGTTTTTGTCTTAATAAAAGAAGAATAGTATATATAAATAAAACACATAAATGGTGTCACTGGTGAATAAAACGCCGTTAATTTATTATAACGAATTTTTCATTGTTAAAATCCTTATCTTTGTATATCGCCAAACTAACAACTTATATAAATTTTGGCACAGTAATATTTAGAGTTAATAGTGACCGAGTCTATCTGTATAACGTTGAACCTACGTAATGACTAAATACATTTTAATCTTTCGAAGTGGTGGAAGCCGAGGTTGTGGTACTTGTTGTTGAGGATGCAGAACTTGTTGACGATGAAGAAGAAGTGGTTGTAGATGCAGGATCAGTTGTTGATGATGAAGAAGGAGTAGTTATTGGAGAAGTGGTTGTAAAAGAAGAATCAGTAGTTGAAGTTGGAGATGAAGTGGTCGTTGAAGAGGGCTCAGTCGTTGTTTTTGGAGGAGTGGTTGTTGGGGTGTCAGTTGTCGTCTTTGGAGGAAGTGTAGTTGTTGGAGAATCAGTTGACGTTGGAGCAGCAGTAGTGGTTGGAGCAGTTGTAGATGTTGAACAAGGATTTTCTGTTGTAGAAGCTGTTGTAGTCGAAGAAGCAGTGGTTGTGGAGGGCTCATTCGTTGTTGTTGGGGAAGCAGTTGTCGTTGTCGCAGCTGTAGTGGTTGCCGCTTCTGTAGTTGTTGTCGCTGCTGTAGTGGTTGTTGCTTCTGTGGTGGTTGTCGCTACTGTAGTGGTTGTCGCTGCTGTGGTGGTTGGCGCTTGCGTAGTGGTTGTTGGAAGTTCTCCCTCGCAATATTGGTAAGTGGCCATTTTGAAACCATCATAGCATCGCCAAGAATCACTCCAATCGCAACTTATTGCCACATTGGATGTAGGATTGTTAGGATTGTCAGCTGTTAAGATTGGAGGGAGTCCTCCATCTAAATTAGTGACGATAACTTCAGTACCCAACAGCGTCAAACCCTCAGCTTTGCAATCCTGTAGTATACAAAAAAATAATTTAGTAATAGAAACAAGTTTTTTATGTCAGACAAACAGAATTTAGGCAGGTGCTGTAAAATTGAAAAGTTGAATTATATTTATTGATGACATTAAATCATTGAATATTAATACAATTAAAAGACCATTAATAGCTTGAGAGAAAGCATGCATTGTGTAACACATTACATCACAATAAATAGGTACCTACCTTTTTTAAGGAAGTCACTACAACATGAATGTTCTTTTTTTTTGTTTTAAACATTCTCAAAAGTTCTTTAGTCCTTTTTAGAAATGGAACTCGATGGAGAAACTAGTGGTTCGAGGTTAAGTAGAAGGTACAAGAACAAGCGGCCAATTACCAACCACTTGAATAACGTGACCAGAAAATCTACTGAGTCCACCATGATATAGTGTTATCACAATCCCGTTAATAGGAAGAAATAGAAGGATTTAGTGCTAAGAAAACAATCCCCGGCAGCCTAGGACCCATTTTTTCCTTGTCCTACGTTTGTGCAACCACTGACGCTCCTTGAGTGTCTAAATAGTGCCTGACAAGGTGGATGGCGAAATGGATCCCTGGGCAAAAATTGACACCAATAATAAGAATTCGACGGGGACTGGAGCAAAGAGCTAGATTTCTTAGAGTTCTTGGACATGTTAGGTGAAAATTTAATAAGGTAAGGATAAATGGAAAGAAAGAGTGATGGCTTCATCTCAGCAGTATTAACTAAAAGGTCATAAAAGTATGGTTATAAAAAATATTTTTTCTTACATCTGGGATAGCAACATATACAGCTGGTCCGTCCAGGTGTATCACTGGCAGAGTAATAATTTGAGAGCCCGTTATAGTGCCTAAAAAAAATAGTTATGTATAAAAAAAACGTAAATAATAATAATGTAGAGTTAAATGCTACGAACTGTACCGAATATTTTAAATTTATACACACTTCCTTTTTCATTTTGTCAAACTTAAAACCTTAAATCGCTAAAAGTGGCTCCGAAGCGGTAACGTTTCGTGTGCTCTGCCAACCCCATTTGGGAATACAGTCGTGACGTTTGTGTGTGTGTTGTTTCTTTTTCATACCCTTTCTTACTAGATATTTAAAGTAGGTAACGTTGAACTTATTTCAATCAATCGAATCGAAACTTATACTAATTGAAATGAAATGAGTTATGAAATACATGTTAAGTGTACTTAAATACCTTTTTCTGTATCACTTACTATTGTGGTGTACACAATAGTAAGCGATATCGATGGTTTGCCTGTATAAAAGCTTACCAAGCGCTAGTGAAGCGTCATCGTAGTTCCTGCGACTCGATGGACGACGCCGATGTGTCCGGTTGCGTATACGCCGCGCTTCGCAACCAGCTTCCAACAGCGCTCCGCAGGCGATCACAACGAACAAGTTAGTGAGCAACGACATAGCGGCAAGTGGTAATCAACTGCATAACCTAACCTTTTATATTGCATAAACATTATTAATACCCTAAAAGCAAACTGAAATCGGTTGTAAAATAAATGCTTATCAATATTAAAATATATAAAAATGGTGATATTTTAATCTAGTGTTTATGACGCTCGTTATTTTAATGTGTGTCGGAAAAGGAAATTACACGATACAGTTCGTTGAAAATCATTTTTTGAATTGAACGTGGTTAGAGTTCCGCAGACTTGAGCTTGTGTTATGGCTACCTATTAGGTAAAAGATAAACTTACTTAAGTAAATGGGTCTATATCGACTGGTTTAAAATTGTTTTGCATATTTTTTTTTCGTAACATATTTTTTTGCTTAACTAATTTTCGTCGAATGATTGAAATGTCGAAAATTCCTTGGCCGAAATTGATTTTCATAATATTTTTTGGTCTAAAATTGTCTAGTATAACATTTGTATGGTATAACATTGTTTTGTCGAATGTATTATAGGTATAAAATTGTTATTCCGAAAATTGTTACTATTCATTTTATGTCTGGAAAACAAATATAAATTTAATGACTCTGAGGCGAAGTCAACGGAGCTCCGCGAAGCACGTTAAGGCGCTTCACGCTTTGACAAAATACTAACCTAACCTAACCTATAGTTACGCAATGAGGGCTATCGTTTTTTGTCTTACTAGATGGCGCAGTGTTGCTGAGGTTTTTAAGTATGGCTTTCAAAGTCTGTTATTACAGGCGTGAAACAAAGTTTCGATTAAAATCATATTTAATACACCTTAAAACCGTACCATAAAATATCGAGCATGCCACAGTGTAGCATAGTCCCCGTTTTGTTCGGAAAAAAGGAGGACAAAGACTTCCGAAAGACAAAACTGTCTCAAAACACAGACATTCATTGCCGGAACGCATATTTGCCATAATTAATTTCAGATATTGCAAAATATTCACAATATTATCCAATTATAAATAAACCCGCGTAGCTCACCCAAAAACTATGAGATTTGACATTTTGGAGACCTCACGCTACACTAGCGCCTCTAGTGGTGAATTCATACGCGATAGCCCTCATTCTTGTTACCTGAGTGTTCTTTATCGCGGGGGGCTTCGCCCCTCGAGCCCCACTGCAGGGGGCTTAGCCTCCCGTCCCCCTTTGCAGTTTCGCCTATTCATTGTCTTCATTCATTTTTTAAAACATTGGATATATTAGACTAAATAATAATTAGATCTAACAATTTTATGGATTTTAGTAATAAAAGTTTTAGACTAAGCAATTATAATAGACCAAGTGCTTAAGAAAAAAAAATGTATGCAAAAAAAGAAGTATGCATACAATATTATACCAAACAATTTCGACCAAATTTTTTTAAGAAAACATTTTAAACCTTACGAAGGGCACCCTAAGTAAATAGATACCGCCGTACAAAAGATAGATATCTTTACAAAAGTTGTTACTTCTATTAGTGCTTCCATAGTGGTTTTCATCTATCTACTTATCTCTTATTTTGTCTCAGTCATTTCACTTGAGATATGACCATTATTTTTTGTTAAAAAAAGACATAAAAACGGAAAAAACACAAGACGAACTCACGACGAAGGCTTTTGTACCACCATTCAGTTGACATTACTAAGATCATAAGGAAAAGTTATTTACCTACCGTTTGTCCGATTATTATATTAGATTATTAAACCTATTCTATTCAGTTTTAATACAAGCAAAGTTTAAGTTTAAAATTCGTATTTATAATAATATTAATAAGATTTGAAGTGTTCAATATAAAATCACGTACGTTCATATTAAATAAATTAATAAATAAACATTACGGGACACTTGATACCAATTAATTTAGCCCCAAAGTAAGCTTGTTTATTTCTAGGGCCTGTAGGATGCGGTAGATATGAATCCAGATAATGTACGGTCAGCATCAAAAGTAACTGTTATTTTTTTACCCTGTCACATTAACACATTTGTCAATCTTGTATGGCGCTAAGTACGTGGCCGTAACGACAAAGTACAAAAGTAACCAGCTACTTTTGATGCTGACTGTACTAGGCAACGCATAAACAATTAAATAGATACATAAATACATATAAGTATTGAACACCCAAGATTCGAGAACATATACATTCGCATTTTTGTACAAAATATATATATCCCGAACGGGGATTGAACCAGGGATCTCAAGGATCATAGGGTCTCTGATAACTGGGCTAGCCATTCGTTTTGAAATAATTTTCATGAGTTAGCGTTTTATAGTTTCAAAGCTATAATTGTACCAAAAATAGTAGGTACGGTGTACCAATAACATCTCATCCCTACTCCAGCAATTTCAGCAACTCTATTTGTAAGCGTTAACCCGAGCCTCGCCGCGGACGTGACGTCGTACAACGTTAAATAACGTGACGTGACACGGCATGATAAAACACGCGCGCGTTCATTGCACAATATGTACGTGTTGAATCAAATAATGTTCAAACTTTTAACAAGCAAAGGGTGTTAAGTTTGATATGAGAATGATGAGCGTGCGATATTATCATTCCATTTTGGATTTAATTTTGGTTGTTGAACAGATTTGAACCTTATTTAGCACACAGGTATTTTATAGCCTGAATTATCACCTAGGTTACTTCTGCACTGTGTTCGTACATGTGTGTGTGTGTGTGTGTGTGTGTGTGTGTGTTTGTATGAAAGTATCTCACTAAACATAAGCTTATTATACAACAAAAAACAGTAAATAATAATTAAACTGAAATAAAACTATCCTAAGATTAACAAACTTACTAATATAAAGCTACATTATTCCAGATTAACACAATCAACTTTTTATTTCGGGAAATTGCAATTTCCCACGGGAAGTAACCGCAGTTGCAACAGCTACTTGATAACATAGTCCTCGTAAACCACATATATTATTCTTAATAGAGCAATGCATAAACCCATTAGCCGGCACACGGTTAACTTGCAGTTAACTAACTTCGAGTTTAACGGAGCTATAACGATAACAATCGGTACGGTACCCACTGAAGTTTAACGCGGAGTCGAATGAAGAAAACTTCGGCGGTTAATTGTTTAGAACAGCTTTAGTTATATGAGACTGATCCCTTATTCGAAACTATGCCAGTACAATTTCACTGGGACATAATAGTGCAGAAATTGATTCACGTACCAGGGGTGG
>NC_133485.1:16468156-16537001 GCF_025370935.1 Choristoneura fumiferana
CCTCGCCGCGGACGTGACGTCGTACAACGTTAAATAACGTGACGTGACACGGCATGATAAAACACGCGCGCGTTCATTGCACATATGTACGTGTTGAATCAAATAATGTTCAACTTTTAACAAGCAAAGGGTGTTAAGTTTGATATGAGAATGATGAGCGTGCGATATTATCATTCCATTTTGGATTTAATTTTGGTTGTTGAACAGATTTGAACCTTATTTAGCACACAGGTATTTTATAGCCTGAATTATCACCTAGGTTACTTCTGCACTGTGTTCGTACATGTGTGTGTGTGTGTGTGTGTTTGTGTATGAAAGTATCTCACTAAACATAAGCTTATTATACAACAGAAAACAGTAAATAATAATTAAACTGAAATAAAACTATCCTAAGATTAACAAACTTACTAATATAAAGCTACATTATTCCAGATTAACACAATCAACTTTTTATTTCGGGAAATTGCAATTTCCCACGGGAAGTAACCGCAGTTGCAACAGCTACTTGATAACATAGTCCTCGTGAACCACATATATTATTCTTAATAGAGCAATGCATAAACCCATTAGCCGGCACACGGTTAACTTGCAGTTAACTAACTTCGAGTTTAACGGAGCTATAACGATAACAATCGGTACGGTACCCACTGAAGTTTAACGCGGAGTCGAATGAAGAAAACTTCGGCGGTTAATTGTTTAGAACAGCTTTAGTTATATGAGACTGATCCCTTATTCGAAACTATGCCAGTACAAATTCACTGGGACGTAATAGTGGAGAAACTGATTCACGTACCATGGGTGGGACCTTTTCTTAATCAATTTCGCTATGATCTTTTTAGCAAATGTATGGGATGCCAACGTAACTTTAGTAGCACAAAGGTTCCACTCTGGTACGTGATTTAGTTCCTCGACTGGACTGTAATGTTGAAATTTCGGATTGTTGCCTGCGTCAGTCATCATCCTCACCACTTTGATGATTGGCAATCTAGCACCGTCTGCTTTAAGCGAAACTCCTTTTCTCAAAAATGTCCATAAAAGTTGACATTATTCTTTACATATCAGAAGGTGAAGTGCATAGTTTATGGTCAGCGAAAAATTATTAAGTTAAAAAGATTGCAGGCGCGCTAGCTCGACAATAATGAATTAGCGCGCCTACAATCAGTCACATTTTTTTTAAAAGTTAAAAAGCCATGGAAATGTTGGCACAAGTCGTATACAGCCAAGTCTAATGGCCGGTATCAGATATTTTGTTGGAATCTCCGGACTTTTTCTATTGGGTCTGAAATAGCTTGTGGTGTTTTCGGTGGAAAATACGCCTGCAGTTTATTTTTTAATAAAAAAGGCGGGAAAGCATAAGAAAAATATTGGAATAAAATTAAATTTTATAATATATTTTGAGAAAAAGTTTATTCTATTTCAGAATTATTCACCATTTTTGAGAAAAGCTTTATATTAGTCTCGGCTGGAATAGCAATTGCTGGCTTCGTATTAGTTAAACGGACTCGCAAGCTCGTCCGTTTAATACTCATACTCAGCCAGCAATTGCCTACATCTAGGCCACGACAATAATCTACTATTACACGCTCGAATAAAATATGGAACCAGCTTCCTCGGACTGTTTCCGGAGCGGTACAGCTTAGGGATCTTTAAAAACCGCCTATCAATCTGTCAAAGGGCCGGTAACGCACTGTACAGGTGTGTACCGTTAAGCTTATATTAAAGTTCAAACAAAATTTCGCATATAAATTCCGAAAAACTTAGCGTTGTTAGCCCGGGCTCAAACTCACGGTCTTTTACTTCAAAAGTCATAGGTCAAACCACAAGGCTACCAAGATATTTATTTTTCGGTTTACATAATTCTTCAAATTCTTAATCAATTCAAATTCAAATCAAATCAAATTCAATTCTTCAATTTTTTAATTCTTTTTCATTATTGCTCGCAGGACGGAAGGCCGATGGGGCCAGAAGGTTCTCGAATGGCGCCCGCGGACCGGGAGACGAGCTGTCGGTAGGCCTCCAACAAGATGGAGCGACGACCTGGTTAAGATCGCGGGATCGCGGTGGATGCGAAAAGCACAAGACCGGTCTGAGTGGAGAGCCTTGGGGGAGGCCTATGTCCAGCAGTGGACGTCTTTCGGCTGACATGATGATGATCATGATGACTCGTAAATCGCTCCAAGTTGACAGGTGTAGTGTGATACGACAAACAGAGGCTATTGTCTAAAGCCGCATTAACATTTTAACTGTCGTGTTGTGTTGTGATGCTTTCTGTCTCTCTTTTTCTCTATGGCTTTGATGCAACACAACACAAGCCGTCACAACACACTGCATCAGATAAATATGAACGCAACCATTTAAAATGTATGAAACCGATACCATTCTGATGCGTTCGTGATCGTATTCGCCATCTCTTTCTACCCTCGTCTTATGCCGTGTGACACACAGAATTAGTGAAAACGATTGTCATTCCAAGTATTTTAAACAATAAGACCTCAGATGTATGACAGTCTCCATCAATGATTTTTTGAGTAAATATACGTCATATGCTCACAAAATAAACGAAAAACGTGCTTCAAGTGCAGAGGCAGCCCTCACACATACGCGCTTATATCTATAAGTATGTCTTTTAAAATACATTGGTCTCCATTGGTTTGTAGGTTGGTGGTTAATATTTATTAAGTTTAACACAATAAACCTCTAAATACGAGTAAAACTAACAAATTAGCAACGCCGGTAAGAAAATTAGTTATATCGTAATTAAAAACAGTGGAAAACTTTCCACGCCATTTTCGTTCCGTGAACATAAGCAGTTACCGGGATATCGTTTAGCAACTCAACGTGGCAATTTCGTTTAACACAACCATTCCTCGGCGTTAACGCTCTGTTGAGCAAAATAAAAACGTTATTTTTGTATTAAAGCTGGTCTACATACGGTGAAACATAAATTATGATTGGAGAGGCAGCTGTCAGCAAGTTATATAAATAAAAAATAAATGAATTTTTGGGTAAAAATTGCAGTTTTAATACAAGCTTTTTTTTGCTGACTGTACTTTTTGTTGACTGCACTTGTATTGTCACCCAAACTACATTTGAATACCAAATTGTCACGAATAAATTTTTTTTTTTTTTCAAATTTCAAGTCGATGCCATTAACCGTTGAAGAGTTTCGTCCTGTGGAGACGATCCTAGCCGACCCACCAGGATGTCACTACCAGATTATTCGTATACCAAATTTCAAGTCAATACAACTACTGAAAGTTGATCGAATTTAACTTGCAAGATTTGAATACAGACAAAAAATGGGACAGGTGAAACTAAATAAAAGCTTGTTATATTTATCATGGGAGAATTTACATCAATTGACCTAGTCCCAAACCAAGCAAAGTTTGTACCATGGGTACTAGGTAACGTATAAAATAAACTTATATGGATGAATCCAAACTTAAATAGTAATACGAGAAACGTGCAAGACTCGAGATCAAAGATTCGGATTATTCATACAAACATTTACTCAAGCTACAAAGTCAGGTTCTCTAACCACTTCGCTATACGGTCGTCAAAAAGTCGCATAGTATTTTCAAAAACGTAGAAGTTTCTGAAAACTTAAACGAGATTTTAAAACTTGTTTCATTCAGTAAGTTTTCCGTGAGAATTTTTATAAACAATTAATAAGGCAGGCTGTTGAAATAACTTACTAAAAAGTATGTGTGGTTTTAAAAAACTGAATCGAAAAAAAAATACAAATAATCATCGAACTTGCTCACAAAATTCCACGTAGATTGATTAAAAAATGTGGTATGTAGAGGAGAGGAGAACAGACAATCGGATAAACGGAAGCATACCTGTCAAAGCTGAAACATAGAGCCTCTGCTCACACTTCGCGCTCTCGCTCAAATATAGAATGGATAAAAAGAACAAATTAGTTTATTTCCTTGTAAAATCAGTGTAAACCTAGCTTTACAACCTTCAGATTGAGGGTAGGAAGGTGAATTTGAATTTTCGTTTAGTGAAAATGTAATTTGATTTGCTGCGAAGTTTTCTCATTAGTTTTATGATAGTTCTTGCAATCTTTTATCAAAATCACATCAAAAGCAGTGAGCGAGAAAGTAGAGCGGTGCGTGAAGAACATTGTGCTAAATTTTATGTATCTAGAATAGGAGCTAAACTCGATTTAAGACGTGAGTTATCCGAGACAATATCATTTGATATGAGTGAGTCTCACGGTTATTTCATGTTCAAAATCTAGGCTTAGGATTTGGAATTTTAAAATAAAAATACGATTGCGTAAAAATAGGTTTTTCTATATACAGTGTGTATTTTTGATACTACCTCAAACTGTAACCAGACGAAGATTTAAGTGCTATGAACCGTTATCAAAACAAATTGTTAATTTAAAATTGACTACCAGAGCGTAATTAATTTTTGAAATATTTTCGAGCAGCAATGTACTTAATGCGTACAATAATTTGATACGAGAGAGAAACGTTCTGTGACAGCTGTCATGTCAACAAGTGCGACGTTTTGAATAAAAACAAAGTAATATCACGTAGTGATACATTGCGTGGTAATTAATTTTGTATGGAAAATAATAAGTCAAAATTTTCTACTGAAACATAATAAAATGTGATTATTAGGGCCTTCCTAAACTACCCTTAAAGTTTGAGGTAGTATCAAAAATACACGCCGTATACATATTTAAATCCCGAACCCGTGCAAATTTCACTTCTTTGAGCTAAGATGCAGTCCGACAAACGGACAGACAGACAATAACGACATAGAGAAACCGCAATGTTTTCATTTTTCTATTCTGGCAACTTAAAAAGAGAATAGCGACATAGCGCAACCGCAATGGTTTCGTTTCTTTCATTCTGGCAACTTGAATAGTTGAAAAACCCCTGATTCTATAATTTCAAAGTTCAATAACTTGAAAAAATTGCTGAACTGATTGTGTCATTTAGCTAAGTACCACGACAAGAAAACTCGCTTTCACATAAAAAAAATGCATCGATATCGGTCCATATGTTTCAGAGCTAATGCCACATACAAAAAGACATTGGTGTCAAACTTATAATATCGCTTTTTTTTACAAACTTTTATTTAGTTTCACCTGTCTCGTCGACTGTCTTTTTCTGTCTGCCTGTCTGTAATCAAATCTTGCAAGTTAAATTTGACCAACTTCCAGTAGTCAGATTGGCTTGAAATTTGGACACTTATGTAAATCGCGTGACAATACAGTAATGTAGTAACATCCTGGTAGTCCAGCCAGGATCGTCTCCGCAGGACGGAACTCTTCAACGGTTAATAGCATCGACTTGAAATTTGGTATGCAAATGTAGTTTGGGTGACAATGCCAGTAAAGTAAAAAAAAAGTACAGTCAGCAAAAAAGCTTGTATTAAAAATGTTTTTTTTATGGCAAGGTTATTTTCGTCGTGGCTTTAAAACCATAAAAACTATATTTTATTATCAAAAGATTAACATCGTTCCTTGAGCGCTCGAGTCCTTGATATCTAGTTACTAAAGTACTTATAACCCATATACATCGGTTTAAGGACGTGATGTAATACCCGGATGTTACCGGCATCGTAGGATACCGGTTCATTAAAACTTGACAGGCTCTACCTCACTCAATGTTGCTTTAAAAATTTTGAGGGAACATGCAAGGTAATTAATTTAGTGTAAATGCGCTTCAAAATTGATGCAAAGGTAGGTATTTGAAATGTAGTTTTGACGTGTATTAAGATTCCATTCTAGTTTATGTGTGTGTGTGTGAATTGAGAACAAGCATTCGTTATCTACATAATATCTTG
The DNA here is from genome assembly GCF_025370935.1 of Choristoneura fumiferana. Taxonomy (NCBI): domain Eukaryota; kingdom Metazoa; phylum Arthropoda; class Insecta; order Lepidoptera; family Tortricidae; genus Choristoneura; species Choristoneura fumiferana. Next base: position 16,473,965 of record NC_133485.1, read on the forward strand.
CAAGCTTTTATTTTAATTTGAAAAAACTGTTTCTGAGCCCCGACGCAGTGTTGTAAACAAGTCTCTTTGTCTGTCTGTGACACCGTAGCTCAAACAGATGGGCAGATTTGAAAGCAGCTTTTTTATGTGAAAGCAAATTTCCATGTCGTCGGTAAAAAATCGGTTCAGCCTTTTTGAGATTGAATTAAACTTTTGAAAAACAATTTTGGATTAATAAATGTACATTACACCGGTGTACGGTTGTGTTGCTCTGAAGATGAGCTGTGGTTGAGTTCGAAACGTTCGAATGGGTTTGTGTGATTTGTGTGTGTTCTTACAGTGTGGTGTGGTATCTTGTATAAACTTAACTACCATAAGGTCGCGGGTGAGCAAGGAAATTCTCTTAGTTCATTGATATGGACCTCAGCAAAGTAACGCCTGATTCAATAAATCATTTTGGATTTTTCAACTTTTCTACGTTGGTGCAAAGGGGGTGGTTAGGCCAAAGGTAAACACCATACTATTTCCCCAAGAAAGTCGTGATATTTATAGTTCATTGATATATACCTCCGCAAAGAAACATCCTGATTTCTAAAAGTCTGTGAAAATCTTTATTTATAAAGAAAGTAGACGTTTATTCACTAGTACGGAAGACACACAAATACAAAAACAAACACAAAAAAAGCAAAAACGGTCGCTGACTCAGCATTATGCTGATGCGTTATACGCCAGCAGCGCTGATCTTCCGCCAGAACCGTCTGTGACTCACGGAACGATGCACAAATATATAAAGAAATAAAATAAATAAATAAATAAACCACCCACCTTCACGTAAATAAAAATACATTGAATTAAATTATAATATTTAAACTTGAAATATAAATTTGTGTTCAAACAGATTGTTTTAAAACGGCCCAGTACATGTGGTCGCCATTACCATGTCAAAGACGTCCATCGCATTGCAAATGGCGACTCTTCAAATATCCTCCATTTGCGAAAACCAAACCACAACGAAACAGAAGTTCTAAATATAAACCTTAAATGTTGGGCATTAAAGTCGAAAATGAAAGTGTTCTTGGAGTGGATTTAAGTCTTTTTGGAGGGCTGTATTTAACTCTTTCTTTGCTGGATGGAAGTACTCGGCAGTTTCTATTGGGATGGTTTTTAAAGTGTTTCGGTTGAAGTGATTGTGTTTGTCTTACTTCATCATCTTCCCAGCCTATATACGCCCACTGCTGGGCTCAGGCCTCCTCTCAGAACAGGAGAGCTTGGGCCGTAGTTCCCACGCGGGCCCAGTGCGGATTGGGAACTTCACACACACCATTGAATTGCTTCGCAGGTTTTTGCGAGTTTCCTCACGATGTTTTCCTTCACCGTAAAGCTCGTGGTAAATTTTAATAACTCCAAACATGGATTTCGAAAAACTTAGACGTGCGAGCCGGGGTTTGAACCCACAATCCTCTCTGCATGAGAGGCCGTAGGTCAAACCACTAGGCCACCACGTCTTTCCTTACTTGCTTGGCTTGTCTTACTTGTATACATGTATTTCCTGCGCAATTATGTTTTATTATACAATTTTTCTTCAGAGGTAATTTCTATTTAATTGTGCCCGTTTACTGATTTTTCATTATTCATCTCATTTTACATACATGCTGCTGCTGAGCACATGCCTGTCAGATTGAAAGGGCTTGAGGCGTAGTTCCCACGCGGGCTCAGTGCAGCATGGTAATTTCACACACATAATCAAATTTCTGTACAGGTGTGTACCTATTAAAGTTCAAACGAAATTTCGCATATAAATTCCGAAAAACTTAGCGTTGTTAGCCCGGGCTCAAACTCACGGTCTTCTACTTCAAAAGCCATAGGTCAAACCACTAGGCTACCAAGATTTTTATTTTTCGGTTTACATAATTCTTCAAAAAAATGGGCAAAATTAGCAGGAATCGATCAATTTATGGATTGGCGAATACATGTATTTAGTAAATAATCTGTGAAAGAGGTTCGCTTATGTAAGATAATCAAAACACAGTATTTTTTATTAACAAAGCAATAAAACATTATCCACTAATACTTTGATAGCGAATAAACTTGATCAAGCAAATAATACCAGCATGATAATAAGCTTTATCAATAAGCAGTAAACCAAGCGTTGTGTTTGCCACGGAGCTTTGAATAATTCAGAGAAGTTTCACTAATAATATTTAAACATTGCTTTGCTAAATCAGCTACTTTGCTATCTATTCCAAAGCAAAAAATTGGGAAGGAAAGAAATTTGACTGAATAACATGATTTTAATCTTTTAAAAAATTTCGGCCTAAACAGTGATGTATCTTTTAATTTACTACTATCTAATACCTTTAAACGAGCAATTGGCATTGGTCTCAAAAAAACAATGGTTAATTTTTTTATTTTTTTCATAAAATAGACGAATTTAAGACACCTATTTGAACGACTGTGGTTTTAGTTGCGTTTTAATTTTTTTACCCTATTAGTACAGTTTAGTTTATATATTAATTCAATACATCATTACATTATAATTTACATAAATGTCAGTTATAAGAATTTGTATTGAAATTGTCAAAGGTAATAAGATCAGTAACAATTATAAAAAAATAAAATTCTAAGCATGTCATGTGAATGGAAACAATTAAAATTAGACTGGTTCTCCTCAAGGGGTCGTCAGACTGAAAACACATTGAAATGTATATAAAGAATAATGGCGAAAATGTCAAGGATATGTAAAGATGAATACATTAGGCAATAATTGAGTAACAATTTAAATGTCAATGTAAAAACAATAAAATAAGAACAAGAAATAATAATAACAATTTAAACAATAAAATTAAAATGTCAGATTCATAAATACCGGAATTATAGCTATTAACCAAAGTTGCCATGGCGTTAAAAACTACGGTTTTCGTTGCCCATCACAATTATTTAGACCTGGCAGTGTTAGAATTAGGTGGATTAGTTACATAGCGTTAATTTATGATGGAAGACAAACAAAAGTCAAACGTGTAATGTTGCGTAAAATTTGCAAATATACACACGATAAATTAGTATTTTTTTACAAAATTGTTATAAAGTGATTTAATAAACCTATTCCTCGAAATGGTTTTGGAATTGGACCACATTGTAAAAAAGTGATCAATGCCAATTCTTATGTATATATTGTATATGTATATATATTCAGAATCTCGGAAACGGCTCCAACGATTAAGATGGAATCTGGTACCTATGTAGGGTTTTTCGGGGATGAAAAATCGATCAGGCTTGGTCGTATCTCTGGGAAAGCCCTTATTAACGAATTTTAGCCCGAGCATAGCTCGGTCGCCCAGGTACTATAAGTAAACAATCGAACGATTGAAAAGATTTTTCACAACATAAAATTGCCTATATCAGAAATAAGCTACTATGTTTAATGTCTCGTTGACTGCCAAGTGACATTCAGTATTTGCAAATTTTTGTCATAGGTACCTACTTTGGGGTGGTAAAAGAATCTCATTTATAAATGCAGATGAGGTCGAAGATGTAGTTCATTTTAATAACAGCCTATCCATTTTGGCTTTGACTTTCACGACTTTACTAATACTTATAAAGAAACAATAATGGCATAAACCTCGTATAATCCAAAAGTAAGTGTGTTTGTTTTTTCCGCATTCGAGCCTGTGAAATTTTGCGTATAACAGACCAGAATAAATGAAAGGACATCGGAAAAAAACAAGATTGCGTTATAATGAATTCTTCCCAGACAGTCACGGGCGACAGCCCGTAATGGTATAAAAATAACATAGCATCTTCATAAATCTCTATACTCCTTGCATTAAACCATTCGAGTTTCCTGAAATAATTGAATTTAAACGGCCAGGATCGTATTTAAGCGGATTTCACAACGAAGGGTGAATGGAACATTCCTAACGAAGTCGCCTATTTAGTAGTTTTATTACTCAGCCCTTTTTAGGAATAAGGAGAGTTATGTCTGACAGATTAATGGCATGAACAGGAAATTGGGACGGCTTCACTTTAGTTTATGATTAAATAATCCGATTTTGTATCTATTTCCTGGAAGAGACGCCTAAAGGAGGAAGATAATGAGAACTGGAAACTTCTGGGAATAATGAAATCATTGTATCAATAATAATTTCGAGGTGTTTCATGTTTGAGTCGCATAGCATCAAAGAGAATATAACCACTACGTTTTACATAGCATAAGAGAATACATAGGTACTTTCACAGATATGTGGGTACCATATTTGTGGGTACTTTACAGTAGAGAATAACTTTTTAACAAAAAAAAATGAAGCCGCCGAAAAACCCGAAAAGCAAAAAAAATTTTTTTTGTTTAACCTTATTCTAGGTACCAGTTTGCAGTCGGTGCCTCAGTACAAGGCAGGAGGAGTGGACCTATAGTGGTCTACCTGATGGGCTTCTATCACTCCTCCCGGCTCGTGCTGAGGCACCTACTTCAAACTGGTACCTAGATTAAGGTTTAACAAAAAAGGTTTATTATTTTTTTGTACTTATTTCAGTTTTTTGTTAAAAAGTGTATTATTTTATACTTTTTTCCCACCCTTGGCGTAATTTATTTTTCCAAATTTATATAACACCAATTTCAAGGTATACTCTATCCAACAAGAAAAGAATTATCAAAATCAGACCAATCTGTTAAAAGTTATGCCTGGTCATACATTACAATCAGTGTCTGAACAATCAATCATCCCCTGTTTTCTTACCCTTAGGGTAAGCATTTTTTTTTTTCAAAATACGTGATTCACTTTCTTTGATTGTATTTATTATGTATTAAACCTGAATAGATCGGAAACAAAGGAGAACTTATATAAAAAAACTCATGTTTTACCGTTAATTAAAAAATGATCTCTTATAGCTAACCTAATTAGGAGGGGAAAACTTACAAAGAGAGGAAAGTCAGTAAAAGTCATTGTTTGAAGAAAAAAAAACATCTATGTACCTATTTCTTAAATGGAGAAACTTTTAATTATGGCTTTAGTAACAAAATGTTGAGTTTAAATATGTAAGTAGCGGGAATTTCAAAAAGGTTTGTTTTTCTATTGCTGTTGCTTTTTTTTCCAGATTGAACCTGCTAAAGTCCATTATAGACATTTAAGCAAAATGCTCAATTCAAAAAGCGAACATTTCCTGTTAATTTAAAGTTCAACTTACACTGGCCGTCTATTTAAGTATCTGTTTGTCTATCCCTAATCATGCTCCAGCCAATTAGCGTTCAGAGATCACCACGTTCATTTTTTTTTTCAGAAAAAAAAAGTATCATTCGTTGCTTAGTAACAGTTTAATAACATATTCCAATGACCATATTTGCCAAACTATTACCAGTCAACTGCCACGTGTATCGCCAAAGTGAAGTGTAATGACAGTTTGTCATCTAAGTGGGCAATATAGGGTGGGGCAATGACAGGCTTCAAAGGATAAACAATTATGCCCAAGGGTTGAAGATACAATACAAGTTGGACGCAGAAGAGTAAAATGTCTCATTTCATGAAGTCGGCTGGTTTTATATGTTTGTTAATAAGTATGTCCGCAGTAAGGTATTATAAAAAACCCGTCTGAGTGTAAAACAAATTTGAAAGCGAGCTAAAACAAGTTTCGACTTCTTAGAAATTCTACAAAGAATGAAGGAACAATTTTTTATGCATCAGTGATTTTCGGGTCTTTTACTTTACTAACTTCTCTGGCCAGAAACTAAACTAAATACATAGAAACATTATGCTTTTTAATATGTTATAAAATGTATGCCAATTTATTATTGTGAGTAATTATTGCACTAAGCCGAGTTTAGACTTGCAAGAAAAATCGTGCAAGTTGCATTACATTGCGGCGCTCGATTGATTACTACAAACTCGTTGACCTTACGGCTTCGCAATGTATTGCAACTTGCACGATTATTCTTGCAAGTCTAAACTCGGTTTTAACAGATGAACAACATCCGTCAGAAATCTGGGAATTATCATGAATCATCATCACGGACCAGACATTCTCCTGGTCGGCTCAGGTTGCAGAAGTTAGTCGGAAACTCTTTGCCTCACTTCACTCGCACAGGCGCTTGCATAATTTTCTGCCGCTCCAAATCAAAATCAGTTTGACCCAATCTCTTTTGCTTCCGATACTAGATTATGGTGATTTTCTTGACAAGCTCGATCGTCTCCAGAACGTGTGTATTCGGTACATTTTTGGACTCCGTATATACGATCATGTTTCATAGTTTCAAGCGCAGCTTAAATAGTTACCCATCAGGGACCGTAGAAACTTCTACATTCTGTCACTGCTCTTCAACATTATTTTTAATCCTTCGGCTCCTTTATAGCTTTCCGAGCGATTCAGCTACTTAGCTGAAGGCAGCCAACATCGTTTGCGGTCAAGCACCGATCTCCTTCTAGCATTTCCTTCTACCTCATCCAAGATCTACTCCACATCCTTTTCTGTGCATGCGGCTAGGCTGTGGAATCGGTTGCTAACCGCCGTCCGACAACCTTCCTCCGTATACTCGTTTAAGGATACCTTGAAGAAGACGTGGCTCATACTAGTTCCTTGACTGTATATTGCTGATAGTTATAGTTAGTTAAGATTTCTTAGGTTAATTCTTTTTGTTTTTATATGTATGTTAACTCTTAATTGTACAAAATAATATAAATTGGTTCCTTGATTATTTAGTAAGTAATTATCATATAAACTTGTGTTATTACTATATAGTTATATAGTTTGTATGACTTACTTTCGAAACACAAAGGAATTAATCAAGTTTTCTTAACTAAAGCCCTTAACAATGTACAATTTTGTTGCAATTCACCCTTTAATGTCCAATTGTTGTCCACGACATGATAATTCCGAAATGTTATTTAAGTGAAATTAATCGACTGCTGCCACTCGCTCGTGCGGCAAGCAATAATCGGTAATAGGTTATCGATTGAAACCACTTTGTTGGTAATTGAGGTGTTGAGCTCGAGCCCTATTGTTCCGATGGTTGGGAACCAATGATTAGCATAAGGCTAGGAATTAGCATTTTGAAAGGGTGCATGGCCTATTTTTTTCTTTATTATATAACAGACGCACGGACGCACGACCAATGATTTTTAACAAAAACTTATTTTCTTAAAGAAACATAAAAAACATTAAATTTATTTGGTGACAATTAAACAAAAAAAAATCGGCCAACAGCGTGTTGGACACGCCCAAAATAGGGTTCCGTAGCCATTACGAAAAAGTTTAGATTTTAGAGGGGGGGACGCTCGATTTTTATGAAAATTTGCACTTTAAAGTTGAATACTTCGCAAACAAAGCACTGAATCGAAAAATCGTCTTAGCAAACCCCTAATGGTTTTAAAAGACCTATATAACGATATCCCGCACAATAGGGTTGGAGGAAAAAAAAATCACCCCCACTTTACGTCTATGGGAGGTACCCTAAAAAAATTTTTTTTGTTTTATATTCGTGCAAAATTACAGCTTTCTAGCATTGATAGTCGCTGAGCAAAGCCGCGGACGGACGGACAGACAGACAGACAGACATGGCGAAACTATAAGGGTTCCGTTTTTGCCATTTTGGCTCCGGAACCCTAAAAACAGAAGAAAACTAAAAAATATGTATCACGGTCACAAAATAGTCCCAAATAAGCATAATGCCGCCTGTGCGAACGACCTCCTTCTTCTTTTCTTTAACTTTTTTATTAACTCAACGGAATTCAAGATTTTTTTAACACATTCGTGGAAATTAAGTTAAAACAAACAAGATTTTGGGTGTTTTGAACGGATTTCGAAACCGCCCCTCCTGTGGCTGTACGTGCAAAATGGAAAAACATGGAACCTTTCTTCTAAAGCAATATTCCTCGCAAACCACTGTCCCACTTATGCATGCTAATGCAAAGGTAAAACGAAATAAAAACGACCCAAAGCAGTTTTTCCCGCACCCTTCCCAGGGTAACAGTTTTTTAAAATGTTTACGTAGCCCTAATTACGCTTCTATTTGTTCTGTGGACTGTCTGAAAGAGATAACAAATAAATTAATTACGTTTTTGAGTGGGAAGAAGCAAGACATCGCAATGTACAGAGGGATCACTTTGAAAATTAAAACGCTTGTTTGATGATGAAATTACTGAGCATTATGTAAACGTAGGGGATCAATTTTTGAAATAGCAATATTCGAGCTAATTAAATCAAACACAAGCGGTAGAAGTTCTTAGTTAGCTGCAATTTTAAACGTGTAGCAAAAACAGTATGTTTGCCGACGATACAACGAATTTTAACGGAAAATGGTTGAACTAAACTAAACGAATAATGGTAATATGAATTGGATTTAGACACAAGCATAGATACCATTCGAACGTGATAAAAATACTTGTGCAAAAATACATCTCAAATAAAACTTTCAGTAGGTAGACACAATTAGCACTACAATTCTCTCTTATACATTTCATTGAACACAATTTGTTATGTGGTTTAAAAGCAACAAGGATGTTTATTTTACAGCCTTTAATTATATAATTTACAATGTAGTATAACGGCGCTGGGCAGACGTATTCACAGTTTCTGCAAAACCAAAAAAGGCTGTAGCTTTATGAAATTTTTATAATACTATGAACATATTCGTCGGCCTTTTCATTCCAGTATTTCGTCTGAATGAAATCGATTAAATATTATGACCATACGGTTATTAGAATGAAATAAAATAATTTTATTACTTTTACTATTGCGATACACACATTTCCACTTTATATCAGTTGTAATTGAGCATGGTAGGTTTACACATTTTAAAATAAAACATGTTTCATTTTATTACAAACAGCTACATCTAGTACATCTATTATTAGTGACAGCTAAGTCATTTTGGTAGCTCTTGTAATAACATTGATAACAGTAAAAAACCAATCATAATACAAATACAGATACCCTGGCGGCGTCCTACCTACCAGTAACTACCAAATGTGCGGGGGCGGCGGCAGACGCCCGGGAACGCCTCAAGGTCACAAAATATACCAGTCTCGGCGCCCAATATCATTTCTTTGCTTTCGGCGTCGAAACTATAGGTCTTTGGGGTAAGGGTGCGCTGGAGCTACACAGGGAGCTCAGCAATAGGTTAAGGGAGGCAACAGGCAACCCTCGCGCCGGCAGCTTTCTCGCGCAAAGAATCTCAATCGCAGTTCAACGCGGGAATGCTGCCTGCGTGATGGGCACCATGCCAAGAGGCCCACCTCTCTTTTTTAATTAAAGTTTTACTTTTAGTTATTTTAATTTAATGGTAGTTTTAGTCCCATGGATATTTTGTATTTTCTTAATATTTTCATAATAAATAAGTAATTTTTTATCATAATTGATAACAGTGTCTTTTCTATTCGTTATTATATTCAACTGCCTACGCTAATGTATTAATTCTGTCATTTCTAATTCTAACTTTGTCTTTGGCTTTCTGTAAGTGCAAGTAGATTCAAAGAAAACATGAAAGAACTGCGAATTTTGCAAGACAAACTATATATTTTATTTTTCTCTCCAGTAGTGAAGCGTCGAGTACAGAGTGGCATTTCTTTCACACACTAATCTATGCGCAGGCCTCAGTGCTTTTCGTTTTTCGCTATCTTCAAATTACTTTTTCAAGTACCCAGCTTGTTTTAAATTACTTGCTTTGAAAGACAATTGATTCATCAAGGGAGTTTTCGCTCATCTCAGTTTTAAGAATACGGTTTTGCCACTTTTCTCTTCCGTTCGCGAGAAGTCATTCGGAGATTATATTTTAGGTTTTTTGTGCTTGGAATTGAATAGAAGTAAAATGTGTATAGAAGTATATTGTGTGAGCATTGCGGTGAAGGAGAAAACCTGCGAAGCAATTCAATGGTGCGTGTGAAGTTCCCAATCCGCACTGGGCCCGCGTGGGAACAATGGCCCAAGCCCTCTTGTTCTGAGAGGAGGCCTGTGCCCAGCAGTGGGACCTTTATAGGCTGGGATGGTATGGTAAATTGTGTATCTTCATTTTATACTATAACCTTGGTCCTGGACATGAAAATTACGTATTAGTTATGGTATTTCTGACATAATTATGTACAGAGTTTTGACACTTGAATACAGACTGATACATAAATGAATGAATACAGATTGTTATTATTATTATTTTCGAAGGATTGTTTTTTCTCAGCTCTAGGCACACGCACACGCACACACACACACACACCCCCTTCACGCTAAAACGGATGGAAGCATTTAGATGATTTGTCCGTAGATAGCTCGACGTCTGGAATAACATATAGGCTTTTTAGGGTTCCGGAGCCAAAATGGCAAAAACGGAACCCTTATAGTTTCGTCAAGTCCGTCTGTCTGTCTGTCCGTCCGTCCGTATGTCACAGGCATTTTACTCGAAAACTACAAGATGTATATCAATGAAAATTTGGAGTACAGATGTCTTGTCAAAGCCGCTATTTAGGTAGTTTTGTAGTTAAATTACAAAAATAAATATTTATAGGGGGGCACTCCATACACGTAACAGAACGGATTTGAATGAAATTTGGTATGTAGCTGGACATCTGGAATAGAACATAGGCTAAGTTTTATCCCGATATTCCCACATGATAGGGATAAAATCTCAAAACAACAACCGCTGGGCTTAGAGTCATGAAATTTGACATGATTGTTTTTTATGTAACGTTAATGAAAACCACTATTTAATTTTTGGGAATTCCCACGGCAATTTTTTAAAATCTCGTACTTTCAATTCTGCTGCTGGATCTAATGATTTTTACGTGTGCGAAGCTGCGAGTAAACACTAGTATGCATATATTCACATCCTTACAACACTATGTTAACGTGAAACATCCTCCATATTTCATCGCAATAATAAGAACACTCAGAAGATACAAAACTCAAACTTCAACGCTATTAAAGTATTAATATTTCACGATAAACTAAGCAAAATGCTCCAGAACTGCAGAGTGGATATTAAATTTAAAATTGCAACGACGCTAGGCGACGAAGGAAACAATTAAATTTAACATTATGCAAATGGTCTTTTACTGTAAGACTAAAAGCTGGGTCTTAAAATTGAGCTGATAGGTCAGCGTAAAATGTAGGAGTAGTTTATTGAATTAGGCGCTAAGCCACTGTTACACATGCTTGTTACTAGCATGCTAATAAGCATGCTAGTGAGCATGATAGTAATAAGCATGCCTATGGGCATGACAGTAATAAGTATGTTCATGAGCATGACAGTAATAAGCATGCTCATGACCATGACAGTAATAAGCATGCCTATGAGCATGACAGTAATAAGCATGCTCATGACCATGACAGTATAAGCATGCCTATGGGCATGACAGTAATAAGTATGTTCATGAGCATGACAGTAATAAGCATGCTCATGACCATGACAGTAATAAGCATGCCTATGGGCATGACAGTAATAAGTATGTTCATGAGCATGACAGTAATAAGCATGCTCATGACCATGACAGTATAAGCATGCCTATGGGCATGACAGTAATAAGTATGTTCATGAGCATGACAGTAATAAGCATGCTCATGAGCATGACAGTAATAAGTATGTTCATGAGCATGACAGTAATAAGCATGCTCATGACCATGACAGTAATAAGCATGCCTATGGGCATGACAGTAATAAGTATGTTCATGAGCATGACAGTAATAAGCATGCTCATGACCATGACAGTAATAAGTATGTTCATGACCATGACAGTAATAAGCATGCTCATGACCATGACAGTAATAAGCATGCTCATGACCATGACAGTAATAAGTATGTTCATGAGCATGACAGTAATAAGCATGCTCATGACCATGACAGTAATAAGCATGCCTATGGGCATGACAGTAATAAGTATGTTCATGAGCATGACAGTAATAAGCATGCTCATGACCATGACAGTAATAAGTATGTTCATGAGCATGACAGTAATAAGCATGCTCATGACCATGACAGTAATAAGCATGCCTATGGGCATGACAGTAATAAGTATGCTCATGAGCATGACAGTAATAAGCATGCTCATGACCATGACAGTAATAAGCATGCCTATGGGCATGACAGTAATAAGTATGTTCATGAGCATGACCAGTAATAAGCATGCCTATGGGCATGACAGTAATAAGTATGTTCATGAGCATGACAGTAATAAGCATGCTCATGGACTGTTTACATTTGCTAGCAATAAGCGTGCTAGTTTTGAGTATGCTCCTAAATAAGCATGCTCAAAACAAACACTCCGATAGACATGCCTCTTGATAGCATGCTCTCTACCAGTTCAAGTCAGTTGTTGCCACGACAATTACCGTGTTCTACGGCTTTCAGGACACAGAATCTCAAAATCCACGGCCTACGGCTGCAACCCTGTGGTCGTTACGGCTTCAACGGTAATAAATTAATTAATTTAAACAAATTCACCAACCAACTTTTTTTGTAATCTTTCACTTGTAACTCCCGTGGCACTACCAATACTAGCATCCTTATTAAGCAAACGCGTTCACACTTGCTTATTACCTTTCCCCCTTCCACTCCTGCATCAACTAGCATGCTCAAAAATAGCAGGGCCTGCCACTACAAAGCATGCTTAATAGTAGCAAGTCCTGTACACACATGCTAGTAGGTAGCATTTGCTCAATTGTAGCATGCTTTCGTGCTAGTAACGAGCATGTGTAACAGTAGCTTTACTTTGCGGAGGTCCATATCAATGAACTGAAAACTTTGCTGATGACCTCACGAAGGTCGCGGGTGAACAAAGTAATTGCTTCAGTACATTGAAGTAGGAGTAGCTTTATAATATTTAATCACATACTGTGACAGTTAAAAAAAACCGGAATGCCTTAAATAAAAAAAAAATAGGAAAGACTAGTCTTAGGATTCTTATCTAGAACTCTTTTAAGTGACTTCAAGTTCAACAGTCGGGACCCTTAAAATTCGTGACTGGCTCAAAAAATCTTAGAAATAGGTCACAACTGTTGACTTTAAATTACGAGTACTTAACAGTTCTACCATAACTCGATTTATATTAAATATAATGACCCGGATAACTCACGTCTTAAATCGAGTTTAGCTCGACATGTTTCGGGCTAATCCGTAGCCCTTCGTCTTCGGAAAGTGCGTGAAGCCATCGAGATTAGTCGTCGGCCGAATTTCAACCGGGATAGTGGTTGGACGGTACCTCCGAGTTGGAAAACGGTGTTAAATACTCGTGCTGCGTCATCGGTGTGTGTGAACGTACCTTTACAGAGCGATGTTGTTAGTGTTGTGTGCTACCCTACATTTGACAGTTGTAATGATGATGAAAACGCGGGTAGTTGTGTGCCGGTGTCAGTTTCGTCGGGTAGTCGCGCGAGCAGAGCGGCGGCGCGCAGTGCGCGTGTTGCAGCAGCCGCTGAGTCGCGTTGCTCCGAAGACGAAGGGCTACGGATTAGCCCGAAACATGTCGAGCTAAACTCGATTTAAGACGTGAGTTATCCGGGTCATTATATTTAATATGAGTGAGTCTCACGGTAGTTTCATGTTCAAAATAACTCGATTTGTTCTTTTTTTTCTGTAAAATCCTAAAATTCCAGATCTAAATGCTACGTACCTGGTGAGCTTACGGCTCACCTGTTAGCCAAAATCGAAGTTCGTATCGTACCGTCCCGCTAACGCTAATATTATTTCATAGGAGAGCGAGAGGGACGGTACGATACGAACTTCGATTTTCGAATTTCGTAGTAGCCCTACTGATATTGTGATCAGTTGATCACCGATATACCTATAGAGTGAGCGAGAGAAGCTCAGTGCCCTCTTAAGCCGTACAGTTTGCTTTTAAATCCGTAACAACAGACGTGGAGTTGTGAAAAATGACCTCACATTTTCTATTATCCAACAATGGAGTATTTTATATTGCGATAGTACAACACCAAGTCAGACGTTTCCTCACCCATTGTGGCTTCTGACAGTAGAATTTGTTGGTTTTAGATTTCTTTAGAATGGTTGGTTCATTGTACGAAGGGATTGCATTTTATTCCTTTAAGCTCAGATCAAATAAAAACTAAAGATAGGGCGCTGCGAACAACGAAGTGAGGCCGGTCAAACTACACCAATCCGTGTGCTAACACAGTGGCACGCAAACACTTGCAACCAAACTACACCAAAACTTTATTACTTAACATAAAACGTCAACACTAGTGTTGCCATTATAATATTGCAGTTACCCTATTAAGTATTTGGTAAAAGCCGCCTATGTAATATATATATTTTTTTATTAATTCTATTCTTTATTAACACGGCTTAAAGCGTGAGAAAGTGACACGCAACGTAGTTATTAGGTTCTTGTAAAAGTTTATCAACGCTTTTTATTGTAGTAACTGTGCCGAAGGCACAACCTTTTTTATGTGAATTTATGTTTTTATACTTTTTTTACCAATTTTGAATAATTTTGTATGTTCTATTTGGCAGTCTGATTAAAGATACGTACGAGTTAACACGTGTTTTGTATTTAGTAGGCTCGCAGACCCTTAAGGCCCAGTTTTAGCCCTTAAGGCACCAGACCGTAACATTTGGTCCTTCAGCTAAAGTGAGTGAACTAGTGAATCAACAAGCCCATTTTTTCGGACGAAGAAACAGGGAGTACACACGAATAAAATCTATTTGGTGAGTAAAAATGGTCGTAGAAACGCGCGCTAGCGCTAAGAAGCTCGCTGCAGCCCCGGAAGGTCCGTCGAGTGCGGAGAGGGAGGATCAACCGTCCGCACCTAGCGGCCCTCTCGCCGTGTCGGCGACCGCACCCCCGGCGACCTCCCGGCCCGCGAGCACGACCACGTCCCGCTCTTCTACGGAGGTACTAGTACAACCGTCCGCATCTAGCGGACCTGTTGCCATGTCGGCGACTGCGCCCCGGGCGACCCCCCGGTCCCGGGCCGCAAGTGCGGCCACGTCCCGCTCTTCTGCTACAGTGGTGGCCAGGCGGTTGGCCGCGGAGGCGCATCACGCGCGCCGCCTTGCCGACTTCGAGGCGCAACAGGCGCAACGTCAGGCCGACTTGGAGGCGCAACAGGCGCAACGCCAGATCCAGCAAGCACGCCGCCAGGCCGACCTAGAGCGTGAGGCTGCGGAGGCCGAGTTGCGCGCAGAGCTCGCTGCTATAGACGCAGATGAAAGCCGGCGCGGCTCAGTTTTTTCCAGCCGCATATCAGTTCAAGATTGGGTCGACAACAGCGTAGGTCATCGTGAACATGGGGAAAATCTCGGCCATGATTCTGATTTCAGATTTGCAGACCCTGAAATCGGGCAAGATGAGCTCCATAGTGCCATGTTCGTGCCTAAACGAGACCCGCTCGTGCAGGCCACCGGCTCTACGCCGCAACACAAATTCCTAGTAAACGCTGCACCACCCGGCGGAGGAAGCTCCGCGGCCGCCGCCGCGGAAATGACGCAGCCCCCATCGGACGTACCGCAGCTTATAAAATCGTTGGATATTTTAATTTCAAATGTAAATAAAGTTGTACGTCCTGATAAAGCTTGTATAAAACTGCCTCAATTTGACGGCAAGTCACATTTAGACTGGTTGACTTTTAAGCGTGTTTACGATTCTACCGCGAGCGCTTATAGCCCGGTCGAGAATCTAGCGCGCCTAGGTGCTGCGCTGCAGGGCGCGGCGCGCTCGGCCGTGGGCGCGCTGCTGGTGTCGGCGCGCGAGCCCGGCGCCGTGCTGCGCGCGCTGGCGACGCGCTTCGGTCGGCCCGAGCTCGTGGTGCTGCGCGAGGTAGCCGCGGTGCGCGCGCTGCCAAAAGTCAGCGATGAAGGTAAGGATTTCGCTATATTTGCCTGCCGCGTCCGTAACTGTATAGAAGTAGTACGTTTGCTCGAGCAGCAAGATTATTTGCGCTCGCCTGAACTTTTTCAAGCGCTGATTACTAAAATTACACCACTGCTACGGACGCGGTGGATTCAGTACGCGGCATATCATGATGCGAATGGCGTTAGTAAATTGGAACTATTCGCAGATTTTCTAGAGTACGAAGTAGATTTGCAGTCAAGGTACGGCGTTATTTTTGAGCCATCGGCAGCGCCGACTCTGTCGCACGCCGCAGACATTAGGCGGCCTAAAGATAAAATTCATGCTGTTGTTGAAGGCCAGCGCGCTAAGTCCGCGTCATCAAGTAAGGACCAGCCTTCAACGGCAGCATCGAACAACGTTTCTTGCTGCATTTTATGCAGTCAATTGCATAGTTTAGTTGACTGTAATAAATTTAAGCATATGTCAATCGATGACAGATGGCAGTTCGTCAAAAAGAATAGAGTCTGTCATCGTTGCTTAAAGTTAGGTTGGCATAGATTAAATTTTTGCAAGGCGAAAAGTCAATGTAGCATTGACGGCTGCACTTTCCGTCATCACGTATTGCTGCACAACCCGAATCTCGAGCGAGCCGCAGCTGCACATGTCGGGGTGGAGGACGACGACGACCTGTCATCGTTGGCGGCCGCGCGCCGCGCCGAGCCCGCCGCCGCGCCTGTCGTTGTCGAGTCTTCTGCCGCCCCCTACAGCGCCAAGTCTCAGTGTGATGAAGTGCTCACACATACGTCAACTTCCTATACCTCCAGCGCTCCTTCTGATTTGCGACAGTTTTCACCTAGGCCGTTGCTGAAAGTAGTCGCGGTTACTGTGTCCGGCCCGTCTGGCAGCGTAGACACCTACGCCCTATTAGATGACGGTGCCACAGCCACTTTCATTGACACAGAAATCGCGGCCAAATTAGGTGTCACCGGTCCTCAGAAGACCATTCATTTGGACTGCGTGGGTGGCTTACGAAAGGAGACGACGGCGCAGTACGTCGATTTTCATGTGAAAGGTCGCAGCTCAAACGAGATTCATTTCGTTCGCAGGGCTAGGGCAATCGCAGGTCTAGGTGCTGCCGGTCAGTGTGTTCGACAGCAGAGCGTAGCCAAATACCCTTACCTTTCCGACATTGCCGATGAGTTTTGTTACGGTGACGTAAAGCCTACTATTATTATCGGTATCGATAACTGGTACCTCACTGTGGCAAAGGCTATACGAAATGGTAGCAAAACTCAGCCGGTCGCTATTCGCACGGCTCTAGGTTGGGTTTTATTCGGTTTTGGCTGTAGTACGACCGCACCGGTTGACTTTGTCAACCACACTTCTCTTTGCGAAACCGAGCTCGGGCAATCGTGCGATCGTTCAGAGTTAGAGCTGTTAATTCGAGAGCAATATAAACTCGACTCTATCGGCATCTCCAAGCATGAAATTCGCTGCGCTAACGACGACCGCGCCGTTGAGATTGTCGAACGCTCAGCTAGCCGGTTGCACGACGGTCGGTTTCAAGTAGGGTTGCTTTGGAAGTCTGACAAATTATTAGTACCTGACAGTTACAAACTTGCTTTCTCTAGGTTTTTAAATCTAGAGAGAAAGATGACCAAAGACCCTGCCTATGCGCAAAGATACCGACAGAACATACACGACATGCTTCGGAAGGACTATGCTGAACTGTGCACGGAAGTGTACAACGCCAAGTCAGTAGTTTGGTACTTGCCTCACTTCGGCGTAGTCAATCCGAACAAACCAGGTAAGTTGCGTGTCGTGCATGACGCTGCGGCAAAGTCGCAGGGCTCTTCACTAAACTCATTTTTATTGACGGGCCCAGACCTATTGCAGCCCCTTCTGGGTATTTTATTGCGGTTTCGGGAAGGGAGAGTCGCATTAACCGCTGATATTCGCGAAATGTTTCCACAGATAAAAATTAAACTTGAAGATCGAGATGCTCAACGGTTTTTGTGGCGCGACAACCCAACCGAGCCGATAAAGGTCTACCGGATGTCGTCAATGATTTTCGGTGCAGCGTCTAGTCCTTTTACAGCTTTGTACATTAAAAATAAAAATGCTACCGAATTTCAGGACAGCTACCCTGATGCAGCCAAAGCCATCGTTCTCGATCATTACATGGACGATTATATGGGCAGTCTAGATACGACAGAGCAGGCGGCACGCCTAGCTGCTGATATCTACGCTGTCCATAAAAACGCGGGCTTTGAGATGCGCAGTTGGGTTTCAAACGACCTCGAAGCACTGTCGTTGTTGCCGAAGGAGAGTTTGCTAGAGTTGCCTGTAGCAAACGCTAGTTTAGGAGTAGATTTAGGTAGTCTAGCAACGCCTGTTCGCACTTTAGGTCTTATTTGGAGGCCCGCCGCCGATACCATCGGTTTTAATATCGGTGTAACGGAACAGGAGTTGCCCAAAAAATTCACAAAACGTGAAGTGCTAGCGCACGTCATGCGAATTTACGACCCACTCGGCATCCTTGCGCCAATCGTTGTAAGAGGGCGTATTATGTTTCAAAATGCATGGCGCAAAGGTCTCGACTGGGACGAGAAGCTCTCTCAAAGCGATACTGCCGCGTGGAGCCTCTGGTTTGAGGATTTATTGTCAATCTCCGACTTGCAGATCCCGCGCTGGTACTCAGTGAACGAGCTTCATATAGAGAAATGCGAACTTCACATATTTGCAGACTCTAGTGAATCTGCCTATGCCGCAGTTGCGTACTGGCGATTTCTTTATACTAACGGCTCTGTGAAACTCGCACTAATCTGTAGTAAAGTACGTGTAGCGCCTTTAAAACCAGTATCCATACCACGTTTAGAGCTCCAAGGCGCTCTTATTGCAGCACGCCTTGCGACGTCGATCTGTGAAGCACACCGATTAAAGGCATCGCGAAGAGTCTTTTGGTCTGACTCCATGACCGTTCTAGGTTGGCTTCGCAGTGACGCACGTTCTTTTAAACCTTTTGTTGCACACAGAGTGGGCGAAATTCTTGAGGCTACTAATGTCAAAGAGTGGCACTGGGTGCCCAGTCACTTAAACGTAGCGGACGACGCGACTCGATTGAAACGCACGGCGCTAACTCAAGAATGTCGCTGGATCTCAGGCCCTGAATTCCTGCTCTCTTCGGATTGGCCCAGCGAACCGCACGTTGCCCAGACCCTTGGCCAAGACGAATTGAAGCCATCTTTTGTAGTGAATTTCATTAGTGATGTGAACATTGCAGCACCAATTTCAGCCAACCCACGACGTTTTAGCTCTTGGTTTAGGTTGGTGCGTGCCACCGCTGTAGCACATCGCTATTTAACAATACTTCGTAAGCGTAGTCTCCGTCAAAGGGGTTTAGACGTAGCTAACTTAGTACGATGTGAGGGGGGTTTGTGCACCTTTATGTTTCAGCCCATGAACGCCTCCTCGCAGGCACCACCCCTGGTAGAGTCTGACGTGTTGACGGCAGGCGACATTCGCCTGGCAGAGGCACACGTTCTCCGACAGTCTCAGCTGGACTCGTTTTCGGATGAAGTAGCGCGCCTACGTAGTCAAACTGGCCAACACCTGCCACGTACCAGTCGTCTAGCCAAAAGAGCCCCCGTAATGGGTGATGATGGTTTACTCCGACTGTCCAGTCGCATCGCTGCAGCTTCTGGAGTATCCGAGGATATTAAACACCCTGTCGTCCTCGACGGTAAACACCCTTCTGTTCGCCTTCTTGTGGAGCACCATCACCGTCGCGCCGCCCACGCCAACACAGAGACTGTCGTTAACGAACTTCGACAGCAATTTCACTTACTCAGCCTACGAGAAACTGTCCGATCCGTTGCCTTTAAATGTCAACTATGTCGCATACGTCGTACTGTCACATTCCAGCCGCCAATCGGAAATTTACCCGAAGCCCGACTGGCCCATCACCGACGTCCGTTTACCTTCGTCGGACTTGATTATTTCGGCCCAATTCAAGTCGCAGTTGGCCGCAGGCGAGAGAAGAGATACGTCGCTCTGTTCACTTGTCTAGTCGTTCGCGCCATACACCTGGAAGTTGTTCACAGTCTGTCTGCTGACGCAGCGATTATGGCCCTGCGGCGTTTTGTTGCTAGAAGGGGGACACCTACAGAGATATGGTCAGACAATGGGACCGCCTTTGTTGGTGCCAACAGGGAGCTGCGGACACTCTACGCGAGCGCCACTTCTAACTACGCAGCTAATGAGAAGATCAATTGGCGATTCCTGCCACCATCAGCTCCATTCATGGGTGGAGCCTGGGAGCGCCTCGTGCGCAATGTCAGGACTGCTCTTCGAGTTACCCTCACCGAGCGCGCACCGTCAGACGAGGTACTGCGCACCCTGCTGGCTGAGGCTGAGGCGCTAGTGAATGCGCGGCCGCTCACGCACGTGTCTTCCGATTCCACCAGCGAAGAGGCTCTCACCCCTGCCCACTTCCTGCTTGGCGCGTCATCTGGTCGACCGATTCCTGCGACGATGACGGAAGCAGATCTGCTGAGCAGGAGCAGCTGGCGCAGAGCAATGCGGTTGACGGATCACTTTTGGCGACGCTGGGTCCGTGAATATCTACCTACTCTAGTACCGAGATCAAGCAACGGAGAAGCTCCGAACATAGCAGTAGGAGATCTGGTCCTCATTGCCGATGGCAATTTGCCTCGAGGATCATGGCCCAGAGGACGAGTGACGGCGTTGTTCCCTGGCAGAGACGGCATAGTCAGAGTGGCGGACGTGGCAACCACAGCAGGCGTGCTTCGTCGCCCCCTTAAAAAGTTAGTTCGGATCCCGGCTAACTAAAAGGGGGACAAATGTGCCGAAGGCACAACCTTTTTTAAGTGAATTTATGTTTTTATACTTTTTTTACCAATTTTGAATAATTTTGTATGTTCTATTTGGCAGTCTGATTAAAGATACGTACGAGTTAACACGTGTTTTGTATTTAGTAGGCTCGCAGACCCTTAAGGCCCAGTTTTAGCCCTTAAGGCACCAGACCGTAACAGTAACGGTATCAAAGAGTTAAAGTAATTAAAACGCTATTAAAACGATATTCAACGGTAACGATATTTTTCTAGTATCGGGGTACTAAGAATTATTATGGTAACACCGGCCTACGCACACATGTTTATGAAACCGGCCTCACCGGGCGTTTGACCGCGCTCCATCTTTACTTTTTATTTTATCTGAGCCTTTAAGCTAGCGTTCAAACCTAAAATACCTTTTATTTAGTCTGTTTGCCAGAAGTTGCTTAAATTTAAGTAAACTAAAAGAATTTTTTGCTCACCCGCGACCTATGATAGCCAAGTTTATGCAAGATATGCGTGTTCATGCAGTTCCTCCACGTCTTCAACATTGACGCCTGACTAACGCCTGATTCAAAAAATATTTAAAATATAAGTAATTAAATTTTTACCGATAAAAACAATAATTTTGTCTCCACACACATATCTAAATACTCTAAAATGCATTCAAACACCGAAAATTATGAAAAGTATAAACATAAACTGTTTTGTTGGAAGAAGTTTATTTTCTGTGTAAACAATAAGTAATTTGCATAGGTAATCTTTTTGAATAATTTAAGAAAATACTCTAAAATGCATTCAAAAACCGAAAATTATGAAAAGTATAAAGATAAACTCTTTTGTTGGAAAATTTTATTTTCTGTGTAAACAATAAGTAATTTGCATAGGTAATCATTTTGAAAAATTTAAGACGTAAAATTTTAACAAACGACTTTATTTTTAATTATTTTTTTTTTTAATTTTGGTTCTTCAATTTCAAATCTTGATCAGTCCAAAACGGGCATTTCAAACTAAAAATTTCCCCAAGCTATGATTCCCCCAAATTTTCCACTCTACATTAATAGCGGAAACTTTTTAATTCCCAATAACTCAAGCTAAACAGTTTAAAGCAATAAAACTCCACCGCCGTCGATGAAACTCCGAAACCTTAGGCTGCTTCAAAGACGTCCCATAATTTCTTATGAAATTTCCATCAAAGCAACAAGTTTCATAACACTTTTGGACTAAAACTTTGGGAGATTTCACTCGGATCGGTCTAATTGACGAGATAGAGTCGTCAATTGTTTTAATTTGAATTAAATGAGGATAGGGAATGCATGAATTTTGACAGCTGTCTAATGGGATAACTTTCATTGTAAATTTAAATTGAAAATAACATGGATAATCTTGATTTGTTCTTTCTCGAAGTAGAGCGGTCAAGCTATGCAACTGGTCGCACCGGCAATGAACATTTGTAAGATAACCGTGCAGCTAATTTTCCCGTACTCTCTCCGCTTGGAAAATAAAAATAAACAACGCAAACTCAACTACACTCGGAACCAAAACCTAATAACCTAATATTAATACTCCGGACACGTATTTTACCTCTCTCCGAGGCATGGTCGGCATCCGAGGCATATTTGTTACGATTTCACATCTAAAGTTTAAGACATAGGATAGCTTTATCCCGGACATTAATTGTATAGTTCTCTTGGACGCGATATGAATCAGTTATAAACCCGCATTCACCAGAACGGTATTAGTTTTACACATTTTATATGGTTGCATTCACATTTATCTGATGCAGTGTCACAGTATATCAAGTTTCCCTACAGTAATCCGACGGAGACGTCTAGACAGAGCAATCGTGCGGGGTGTGAGGGGAGAGACGCGGGTGGGAGGAGCCCCAGCTGCATACTTCGCCGTTCTTAGTAGCTTGGGGCAAGTCTTCTAGGGCTATCCCTTTTTTTTACATTTAAATTTATAGTAAAATTTATTATGGTGCATTTACTGTGAGTGCGTGCAAATCATCATCTCGCATAAATAAGGAACTAAGATTTCAACTATTTATATAATTTATACTTATTTATTTTTTATGTAAATAAATTCAATAACAGGAACTTTAAGTCCGTTAAGTCTAGAAACCGAAAGTATTTGCCGGTTACTAATCTATGAAAGTATATTTTGAAGAAAAAAAATGTTTTTTATTTCAAAAAATGTATAACTTTGATACTTCTTATCCCTAGTAAGTTCTTATCCCTAGTAAGTATGCCACTCCTAATTCATTTTGTTTTATATAATTTCGCAAAACCAATATGTACCGATTCGTGAAAGACATCTACCTTCCAAATTTTAAAAAGAGAGAGAGAGAGACAGACAGAGACAGACAGAGAGCATCACAGCACAACACGACAGATAAATGTGAATGCAGCTTTAGCACTAGCAGTCAAAGTCACGGCCAACAGATAGTAGGTATAATATTATACCAACATTTAACCGTCCTTTGTTCAATCACTTAACTTACTTAGCTATTTTCACTATCCTCAAGAACGGTATCTATCAAAGATGTATTTAAGATAGCGGACATAAGCTTTTTATCTTGTACTAATTGTAGTTTTTGTTGACTTTACATTATTGTCATACAAACCACACATTCAAGTTTCAAGTCGAAACCATTAACCGTTGAAGAGTTTGATCCTGTGGAGATGATCCTAGCATAACTAACAGAATATGACTACCAGATTGTTGTATTGTTACCTTAAATAATTATACCAAAATTGCAGATAAAACAGAACCTGTAAGTGGTAAAAAATGGTTAGAAAATGTTGAAACCTCTGTTCACATACATTACGTATTGTACACCTATTTTCTGTATCGCTTTCTATTGCGGTGTAACTACAATAAAGAAGAATTGTATTGTAACTACTTACATGCGAACGTAGCAAGTTAATTTATTATTATAAAAATAGTGGCAAACTACTTTGCAGGTGGTAGGACCTTGTGCAAGGTCCGCCCGGATTGCTACCACCATCTTGCTCGCTAATCCTGCCGTAAAGCAGCAGTGCTTGCAGTGTTGTGTTTCGGCGTGGAGAGTAAGACAGCCGGTGAAATTACTGGCACTTGAGGTATCCCATCTTAGGCCTCTAGGTTGGCAACGCATCTGCAATACCCCTGGTGTTGCAGATGTTAATGGGCGGTGGTGATCTCTTACCATCAGGAGACCCACTTGCTCGTTTGCCATCCAGTCGAATTAAAAAAAAAAAAAACTTAACGAACACGAGTAGTGGCTGAGCAATACCTTATTTATTAACTAAAATCGGACGAGTAGTCTAGATGCTACGGTGGATTATACGGAAACAAACATAAGTATAGACTGCTAAAATCGTTACTATTCCTTTGGCTTTGCCTTAGTCGACTCAAAAAATACATATTTACTAAACATTATTTTTAATTCTTGGACCAGAGCTCTAATATACAGCATGTGACGCCGCCACGTTTTGATGGGTGTCCATCACTTCGGTTCAGTACCACCCGCTTTTGCGTGAGCGAACAGTTTGTCCTCATTTTCTACGTAACTGTACGGATTTGGTGGTTGAATAAACCTTTTTTTTATTTTTAAAACCGTTTCAGAGTTAATGTATCGTGAATAAATTAAAATTGTGTTATATATAAACTCGTTTAATTCGTGACTGTGATACATTTTAACTATCGCAATGTCACAAATGCCATAGGCTATGACCTTTTAAGGACCTCGACTCGTTACCGTACTATATTCATAAATGCTATCCTATTTATAAACCGTTTTCCGAATATTATTATTTATATTTATTTATTATTATCAAAGACGTAATCAAACCTAAACTTTATTAATGAACTAAAATAATTTCCTTGCTCACCCGCGAACTTACGATAGCTAAGCTCTAACAACTGGTAGCATGGTGTACGGTTGTGTCACTCTGAAGATGAGCTCTGGTTGAGTTCGAAACGCGTCAGTGTAGTGTGGTGGTGGTGATAGATGGGTTTGTGTGATTTGTGTGTGTTCTTACAGTGTGGAGGTGGAGGAACTGCATGAACACGCATATTTTGCATAAGCTTAGCTATCCTAAGGTCGCGGGTGAGCAAGGAAATTATTTTAGTTCATTGATATGGACCTCCGCAAAGTAACGCCTGATTCATAAATTATCTAAACTTTATTTATTGAACCAAGACACTAGTGACAGTATTAAATGTCAAATGTAAAAAAATGGGACCAGTATAATACGAATAGTGCTGCTCTCTGATTTCGGTTTTCGACATTATAGCAAATAATCAGTAAAACGTAATATTTTATGGAATCAAAAATAAAATTAAAGCATTAAATATTCTATTTTCTATAAGCGTTGAGCTTTTAGGCAGAACTTGTTTAGAATCAAATGAAATTTAAACATCTACAAAAAGTCGAAAAATCTCCTAAACGGTCGCATTTTCATTAGACCCATTTTACCTTTTTTAGTATTAGAGCGTGTGTTAGTAGTACGTCACAGATCCGTTCATTATCTTAACCTTTTTACGTACTACATAGGTACTTACCGAAACTTTTCGGTGATTACCGGTTGTGGCACATCAGTATTTATGAGATGAAAAAAAAAACAGATAACACATGAAATTTCATTTAAGTATCTTGGTTTAATTAGAGTATATCAAACTAACTCGCGAAGATTACTTTTCATTGTTGCTGACAAAATAAAAATTAGGTATATTTCAGCGTTCTCTTAAAAATTCTACGCCTAATCACCCAAAAAGTATGCACAAAAGAAACTGATACGGCTTAACGATCTTTTTTCCTACAGCATTCATTGAAGACGTCATTAGGTACGCAAAGTTCTCGCTGTGCTGAAAATACGCCTGGAATAGGCTCTTTCACTAATATCGTAATCCAGCCTTCCGCTAATTAACCTTCTTTGCTTATTACCTGAAGAAAGTTTTTGCTGGATAATTTACGTCTCATTGGATTTCAGTTTTAACGGTATCATTTTCATCTTTTGATAAAAAAAAACTTTTTAAGTATTTTATTTTAATAGTCATGGAGCAAATTGTTGTAGAAAAGTATTAAGATACTAAGGCGTATGACTAGTGAATTATACATTTTGATTTTCAGACTTTTGTCTTTAGAGATTTCGAAATTTTGCTACTACTTATTTGTAGTACTTCACAATAACATTATGAAAATGATGATTGGTATTTATAATATTATGCCCGTTCTCGTTCATTTCAGTTTGACACCTTTATGCGTTCCTGGATAAAGCTGAAGATCTGACAGAAAGAAGAACAGACGGACAGACAGATACACATGGACAACAAAGTGATCCAAAAACAGGTTCGGATTTTTATAATGAGGTACGGAACCTTAAAAATCGAATGTGCGACTAAATTACGTACCGCAATCTAAGTACGGTCAAGGACTTTAATTTATAAGTCACCATGGAACCTTTTCGAAGAAAAAAGTTATTACTATGACGTTTACTGTGAAATGATTCCATAGTGGCTCACGAATAAAGCCCTTGACCGTATTACGAGTATGACATTCCCTTAACTAAAAGCATTCACCAATAATTACACGTCTATCCATCTGAAAATAATTACTCTTTCGACTTGTCCGCATAAAAACTAAATCCTCATAACCCTCCCACCTGAAACACTTACGGGGCCATTGTGAGCGAAATCTTCCCAAAATTGCTTCTTTGTCAACGCTCAATGGGCCAACGGTATCTGATACCCACATATTCTTTTGTGCCCTTACAAAACCTGTGTCAAAGAGATAATTTAGCGGCTCGAAGACCTCAATTTTCCTAACGATTTGTTGCCAAGTGGTTAAGTTGGAAAGTTGTAGCCGGATAGGGTTGTGGTTCAGACTATTAATTTAAGATAGCCGGTTGATGACGACTAAATATGTTTTTTGTAGGATTCCGTACCTCTGTCGGCAAAAATGGAAACTTATACAACGTGCTATTTTTAATTACTGTTCACTTATAGGGAATATTCAACAGGTCATAATCGCGAAAAACTATTTTCGATTCAAGATTTAAATCACCGAATCATTATTAACATTAAAATTATTCTAAAATTAACAAAAAACAAGTGTATGATAAATTTTAATATAAATAGACCATTCTTATTTGTCTAAGCAACCGTTTTCGCTTTTACTTCCTGCAAAAATAACACGGTAATTCGACTAAAAAAAGAATGATTTTTATGTTAGTTTTGTATAATTTTGTATTGTTTGCAACTCTCACTTGTTGTGCATAACGTTCTATACAGCCATCAAACGCGATTTTAGCGCCACCTAATTTTCTTATAAACTGCTACCTACGATGCATGAGTATATTGTATTCCGATCCAATTTATATGACAAGCGTAAACAAAGACGCCATTAACCCGAGCATAGACATTGTAGTGATGTGAAAACCTAGAACCTATTGCAAAATAATGTATCTGTTCAGTAAATTGACTATGTATTAATTGAATAGATCAACGTATTTTTGTCTATTTTATTATTTACAATACTTGTTTTAATTTCAATGACGTTTGATTCAATTATAAAAGCAGTAACTATTTTTTAATTTTAAGGAAAATAAGTAAAAATCTCTACATCCGCGCATCAATCACCTCATTTCAATCACCTCATTCCCTTGGATAGGTCTCCCTAATTTTCTGTAAAAATGGCCAAAGATTCTGATAGTTTTTTAGTTATCTGGTAGAAATACAGAAACTCTGACAAATAATCGAAAACAACTTCAAAATTTACAGCCAATTCGTAAAAAAATGTGACCAGGGGAATGAGGCGATTGAAACGCTCGAATACGCTGATGACATCATTCATAATCCGCATCGTACTATCAAAATTTCTCAAATCAATGCATAAATACTCGCACAACTTTTAATTCTCTTCTTTAGACCTTCGGTTTTCAGGAATAACATCTACTATGAGAGAGATTTCTCTATTCTGGCCTCTTCTCACGTTGATCATCATCATCATATTTATTTTAATTATAATCATTATCATCATCAGCCGGAGGACGTCCACTGCTTAGAACGCCACAATGAACGACAACTCGCCACTTGCATCCACCGGCTAGCTTATCTTAATATGAATTAGTTTAT
The DNA here is from genome assembly GCF_025370935.1 of Choristoneura fumiferana. Taxonomy (NCBI): domain Eukaryota; kingdom Metazoa; phylum Arthropoda; class Insecta; order Lepidoptera; family Tortricidae; genus Choristoneura; species Choristoneura fumiferana. The sequence goes on from NC_133485.1 coordinate 16,501,674, forward strand.
TCATCATCATCATCATTACCCCCTATATCATGCCCCCTATTCCATAAAAAAGGTATTGAAATCTATGTACTACACTGCATGTTACTTACATCGAAACGGCGTAAAAAATTAGTTCACAGCGCGATTTTGTGAACAATTCACTACAGTTTGTTGACTTCCGTGACAAAGGTTGTTTCAAAGTAATATTGATGATTGATGCGCCGCGCGCTTTGTTTTAACAGCCAGTCTAGTGCCGTAAGGTACATAGATGTCGATGAAAAAAGGCTTCCCTTTAGAACGTGACAATGAACGGCAACTTGTATTCACGGGTTGCCCGGTATTCTCACGATGTCATCCGTCTACTTAATTTGAAGTCTGCCAACGCCCACGTCCGCTGCTTCAAAAACATCGATTGTTTCGAATTTAGAGTATATTAATCGTCCTGTTTTTGCCCTGTAACAGATCCATTGTGTCGTGAAAAATTCCCCTCGATTTGCTATTGTCAGTACACGTATCGAAATGATTGACGAGGGCTTACCGTATGTTTGGAGGGTTGGGCTCATTGTACATTGGATGTGTCGTATACGCCTTGATTTGGATACCCTGTCCATTATATTTTGAGCCGCATGATGAGGGACTTATCTGTTATCGCCAAAAACGTCGATTTCGAGGTTGGTGTTTGTGTGTATTTATATATGTAGGAAACAAGCAAGTGGGTCGTGTTTTAGAAAGTAATCGCTGTTGGTAAAGAAACGGCAAGCCCTTTGTATTTTCGAACAGCTGATACGACTTACTCGTACGTCCCTGATGTAGTGATTTGACGAAAGGCTCTCAAGCAAAGGAAGTGGATTCGAGCCGGATCTCACGGGTTATTTTTAGGGTTCCGTACCTCAAAAGGAAAAAACGGAACCCTTATAGGATCACTTTTTGTCCGTCCGTCTGTCTGTCTGTCTCTCTGTCTGTCTGTCTGTCAGTCAAGGCCCCTTTTTTTCGGGAACGCGTGGAGGTATCAAGCTGAAATTTATATCAAATACTGAGGTCTACTGTCCCTTGGAGCTGTGAAACAATCAAACATCTAAGCCTACGCAATCAAAAGATGCAGCCGTTTATGCTGCAAATTTCCGCAAATTTTCGAAACTCGCAAGGGAATCAAAACCTACAGGGTACTTCCCGTGAACTCAGAATCTTGAAATTTGGTATGGTAGCTATTATAACACAACCAACTATAAAAGTCTGAAAATCTTGATTTTTTATGTCCGTCTGTAAATATCAATGACCAATATAATCTGACTCCACACTGCGTACATTTTGCTAAAGAGTATTCTGCATACAATGGATGTATTAAATCACTCAGAAAAACGAGAAATATCTTCAAGACACGATTCCCGTTTACTTACATACCTATAAATATGTACGGAACCCTCGGTGCGCGAGTCCTGCTCGCACTTGCCCGGTTTTTTATTTATTTACGTTTAAGCCCAAGTCGTCGTATTACGAGAGAGGAGGCTGAGTATAAAGCCTATGGCTAAGCGGTGGGATGAATGTCGGTTAGAGATGATAAAAATTTGGAGTTCTTCAAAGTAATATAGTAAATAAGCTGAGTAAAATAACCTCATCACCTGTACCAGCCTGTACTTTCCAATAAATAAGATAAGAGTAATTTGCTCCACCAAATGATACAAAAACAAGTATACTGTTTACGGAATAGCTAGTAAATTTTAAGACACAGTTAAACCGTTCATTTTTTTTTAAACACATCCATGAAGAGAAAACCCAAAACCAGCCGAAGCTAAAATATTGACGCAGTAGTGTCAGAGATAAGTGTAAATTTTCATTTATTTCTGTGCGGGTAAAACCGTGGGCAAAAACATACAATACATAACATAGAGTAGGTACAGATAAAATATCTAATACATTGAAACGAGCAGTTCTTGTATATATATAATATATTTCGGGATCTCGGTAATGGCTTCAACGATTTCGATGAAATTTTGTATGTAGGGGTTTTCGGAGATGACAAATCGATCCAGCTTAGTATTATCTGGGAAAACGCTTATCATCGAGTTTTAGCCCGAGCAAAGCTCGGTCCACCAGGTAATTTTCATAATAATAATATGACATAAAAGTCCAATTGTTACAAAACCACAATCCTATTTAACCCACCTTTTGTTTTTAAAGTTACGTATAAGTTAAACTATTTCTTGTAGCTACTAACCCAAGACCTCTGTTGTCAAGCCAAGTTGGAGATAAATTGGCTCAAGTTACTCTGGCTAGTGATTTCGCGTGTTTCTATTGAACCCCTTTAGGCTTATCAACAGTTTGTACTGTGCCATGACACGAATCCATGTTAGAAAACCATGAAGGAAAACAGACCATGGCTTTACGTGGTTAGAGTTAAAGATAGAACAGCTGCGGGATTGGACTGATATGGGCGGATAAAAAGTAGGAAAAACGTTCATTGCAGGATAACAGAGTCCGATGTTTGGGTGATGTTTGGACGAACTTACATAGCTAAAGTAATTTATTTGGGGCGAACTGAGATTGGGTTGTTTACCTCGACTATTCTGGCAACGTTGATTTGGCCCGCGGTTGCATTAACTTTCGTAAGTTATAGTGGATGAAAAATATTCTTATTTTTTGTTGTAGTTCATGGACTTGTTGTATCTTGGTGCAGAGTTTTGTTTTATTTAATTAATCCTGTGTGAGAATGAACTAACTAGCCATTGCATGACAGTCGAACTTTACTACAAAACAATTTCTTTATGCACATTCAAACAGTTATACCGTCGGCCTAAATCGCAAACCTCGTAACTCAATCTGATCAAATTTTACAGGAGGCACAAAAAACTTCATTACCAAAAATTTTGCATGAAGACTTGCTACGTTTTTTTTTACATAATGTTAAGTTAAACTTAGCCGCAGATTGTTAGTACCTTTTTTTTAAATTACCTGAACCTGGAAATTTTGGAGTTAAGAGTTTTTCTTGAAAATTTTATAAAGCAAATCGGGAGTTAAGAGTTTTGCTATAAAAAATAGAGGTAATCTTTTGATCTGAACAATGTAAATATTTACATGATTAAGTACCTACATGAGTTTGGCTCAGGTGAATATAATGAAGCATGATTATTTTTGAGATACTAACATGTGTTTCTCTGCTGGTAATTTATAAATGGAGTCAAGTACAAGACACTTTAGGTATTATTTGGAATAACCCACAAGAAACAGCAATTAACATATCCCTAAATATACACACAAGGAAAGTTAGAACAGGCAAAACTAAAATAAATGTATAAAAATAGCGCATTAAAAATACAGGCACACGAAAAAATGGGTACACGACAAAAAATATCGTTGCATGAAGTGAAGTGGTAAGTTGAAGTAATGTAGTGGCAATGGACGAGCCACATAATTTGAAAAAAAAGGTAGAAAGAAAGAGAAAAACGAGTCGAACTTCACCAAACAAACTGGTAGAGCTACGCACATAGAAGAGGCAGAGCATCCATACTAATATTATAAATGCGAAAGTAACTCTGTCTGTCTGTCTGTCTGTCTGTCTGTCTGTTACGCTTTCACGCCTAAACCGCTGAACCGATTTTGATGAAATTTGGTACAGAGATAGAATAGACCTTGGGAAAGAACATAGGCTACCTTTTATCGCAAAAAAGAGGCTTTAAGGGGTTGAAATAGGGGATGAAAGTTTATATGGTGGAAGTTCGTCGCTGTCAAAGATAAAACTATGAAACTTGGCATTTAGGCACTTAATAAGAAATAAGTCTATATTTGTTTGAGATTTTTTGAAAATTCGACCTGTGAGGGGATGAAATAGGGGATGAAAGTTTATGTGGAAGGTCGTCATTATCGAAGATAAATCGATGAATCTTTATTAAACTTGCCATTTCGGCACATGAAAAGAGATAAATAGATATTTGTTCGCACGTTTTTAAAAATTCTTCGTGTGAGGGGGTGAAATAGGGGATGAAAGTTTATATGGAAGATCGTCATTGTCGAAGATAAATCGATGGTTCTTTATGAAACTTGGCATTTGGGTACGTGATAAGAGATAAATAGATATTTTTTCGCGCGTTTTTAAAAATTCTTCCTGTGAGGGGGTGAAATAGGGGATGAAACTTTATATAGAAGATCATCATTGTCGAAGATAATTCGACGGTTCTTTATGAAATTTGGCATTTGGGCACGTGCTAAGAGATAAATACATATTTGTTCGCGCGTCTTTAAAACTCTTCCTGTGAGGGGTGAAATAGGGGATGAAACTTTATATGGAAGATCGTCATTGTCGAAGATAAATCGATGGTTCTTTATGAAACTTGGCATTAGACTACTTATAAGAAATAAATAGATATTTGTTCAAGCGTTTTTGAAAATTTTACCTGCGAGGGGATGTTAGCAGAGGAGATGATGCAATTTTAGTAGAGCCTTCTAAGCTCATAGGCAAAATGTACGCGATGTGGGGTCATTTTAGATGGCGTATTCACATAGACAGTCAGACATGAAAAATTATGATTTTCAGATTTTTATTATTAATTGTGCTATAAGAGCTACCTTTATGCAAAATTCCAAGTTTCTAGGACAGCCGGAAGTAACTATAACTTTTTCTGTTAAGGCAATTGGTTTGGAAACACCTTTTTAATGACTGTTGCTTTTGATTGCCTTGACTTAGAGGTTTGATAGACGGACGGACGGATAACAAAGTAATCCTATAAGAGTTCATTTTTTTTCCTTTTTAGGTACGGAACCCTAAAAAACATTTGCTCAGCGCTTTTCGAATTTCAACCTATTTACTTGAAAATATGGGGATGAAAGTTCTTAAGGAATTCCAAACAAATTACTACATATAAGTATATTTATCGGAAATATGTGTAGCTATGCTTAGTAAAAATGCTGTCTTAATTATAATCCTACCCTCCTAACTTACAATAAAGGACGTAAGATGTCAAGAGTTCACTATGAAGAATTAGTCCTTTTGTGTTGGCAGGGTAGAATACACGTCGTATTGCTAAATTGTAGCTACCCGCAAAATATTTATGTTTTACCAAAGAACATCGGGTGGATGGATGGATGGAAGAACAAAAAAAAAATAGTTTATATTTATAGCAATGTATTAAAATAGGTTATTTTCGGTAAACCGTAGAAGTTTCTATGTACTATTATTGGCAGAATAGGTATCCTAAATAAATTAAATACTTCCCAAAATTACTATTCCACGCGGACGAAGTCGCGGGCAAAAGCTACGCACATAGAAGAGGCAGAGCATAGTTTTATATAGCCTCATTTCTGGTCTGAGAATCACAATAAAATGTATGAGATGCCTAGATAAGTACTAAAAGTTAATAAATAAAACGTAATAAAAATAGTTAGTGTACGGAAAAAAATACTACTTAGCCCTTACCCTGTATATTTTAATATTCAGTTTTCGATAGCAGCAGCAGCACATAAATAACGTACAAATTTGGTTACCAGGTCAATATCAGTTTTTTATTACTCCGTTATTGAAAACAATTACGCACTTGGCTTGGCACTCTGCCTGGCTGTATTTATCATTTTTATGTAATTTTTCATTGAAAATGTGTTTGCAGTTCATTTTTTTCTCAGACTCAAGGTACCTATTCACTGCCAAGATATTTTTTTTGTGCATGATAAACAGCCATTTGATATAGTGAATCATAGTAATAGAGTAATTAAATTAAATAAAAAATAATACGTTACTTGTACGGGGACACCCTTTAATTTTTAGTTTACCTATTAAAATGAAATGTTGTAAAAGTATAATACAGTTATTCAATTTTGTCTAAATTTTAGACTATAAAGCTCTTATGAATGTCAAAAAAATGCCAAGCGGTCACAACGGAAGACCAACGTTGGCCTGCTCGGCCAACACTATGCTGAGCTGGGACCGTTTGGCGACTTCGCAACAACTTGCTTTTTTATGTTTTATTTTTTTTCATCACACTTGCTCGTAAACTGTGTCATAACATGCAGGCTACCTTGCTTGCAACCCTCCAAATAAAACCCTCGACTTTAATGTGCTTGTCATGAAACCCGTGGTCGGTAAATGAGTCATTGCGCGTAAACATTTTCTTGTCATGAAACCCGTGGTCGGTAAATGAGTCATTGCCCGTACTAATGGTGCTGCATGCGCTGCTACAGGACCACATGCACACGCAGCTCATGCACATGCTAAGGGAGGGGGGAGGGCATGCAGCGCTGCCAAGAGCGCAGCCCAAGGTATCGCCAATATTTGGAACAATTATATTTTTTCTTTTAGAAATAAAAAAAATACTCGCAAATGTCATGAAAAACATTGTATGTCGCACGGGCGGTACTAGAATTACGAACATCGACTCATTAAAGCCCCTCAGTCTTCGACTTTGGGCTTCTAATAGACTCTCGTTTGTAATTCCTTATTTACCGCCCTTTAGACACAATGTACTATAACACAGTGGGTTCGCTGTTTGATATAAAGGGATCCCCAATGCGGAATGACATTATTCCCAAACATCGCTAGTTTCATCCATGCTTGTAAGTCTGTTTGTTTGTTTTTATTATTCGACTGGATAGAAAACGAGCAAGTGGGTCTCCTGATGGTAAGACATCACCACCGCCCATAAACATCTGCAACACCAGGGGTATTGCAGATGCGTCTAAATCATTTCAGTGGAATTCGGTATACAGACAGTTTGAGTCCCGGAAAAAGACATAGCATAGTTTTTATCCCGTAAAATTGCATAGTTTCCTGAATTCTACACAGTTATGTGTAAATTTCAGCTGTCTATCTAAAACGGTGTCTACTTGTGATAGACAGACGGACAGCGAAGCGTCAGCAATAAGGTTCCGTCTATCACCCTTTAGGTACGGAACCGTAAAAACCTTTCGTCAACAATGATAATAGCGTGTGTAATTCAAAAACAAACAGAGTAGCGTGCCATGTGCCCATAAGTCTCTGTCGCTGAACCGGCTGGTTATAAAAATGACAACCTGCCTTATTACCGGGCGGCAAATTCGTACACGGCATTCGATCATAAACAAAGACATTCTTATTAAACAAATGGTCGGTGGGGCACATGTCAGATGTTTAGAGCTATTTGATCAATCTCATCAGTCTTCGCGTATTTTCTAATAACTTCTGCAACGGGGATGATCTGTAATTAGTAATAGAACCAGGGGTTTTTTTATAGTTTCAGCTGTTACACGCGACTCCGACCGCGTAGAATCATTAGTCGGTATAACGCGGGAACTATGCAATTTTCTGGGTTAAAAACTATCCTGTGTCCTTTCCCGGGAGTTAAACTATACTATGTGGTGGCAGTTCTCGCCCTGAGAATGCCGCTGGTTGATTTGATGAGACGTGCGTGCGCACCCTGCGTCCTTTACGTTTAATACTTAGACCATAACGCAGTCTCGCGGGTTCGCAGGGCAGGCCGCGCCTTGGTCTTCGCTGATGATGCTGATGCTGATGTGAAGGCAGACCCTCTCCCGAGCCCCTGGGATCGGTCTGGACAGCTGCCGCCTCCTGTGGCCAGCTGCCGCCGGATTCTTGTGAAGGGTTGAGGTTATGTCGATGAAATTAAACCGCGATTGAGTTCACCACTATATTTTCACGCTACTGACACCGTAAAAATGTTTATTTCTACAAATATGATTAAGATGGCCTTAGATTACGTTAACTGACACAAATTGACACTGAGAGCTCTGCTCTGACCCCGAGATCGTTATTGACGTGCAACGTCTCTCATAATGACTTTGAATGACTGCCCAATGAATGACTGGTCCATAGACATACATAGGCTGTCAATAACAATAATAACTGATTTAAGGGTCAGTCACACATTTCCATAAAGTGACTTCTACACGACACGACCGTATAATTACGTTTTGCGTAAACACTATGTATACCGATTCATATAAATAGGTTGAGCGGTTTGGACGTGAAAAGGTTACAAACAAACAGACGTACACACTTTCGCATTTTTAATGTTAGTGGGATACAACTGTCGACAAACAGCGGGGTATGTCGTATCGTACCATCTCTCTCACTCTCGTATTAAGTGATATTAGCGTCAGCGGGACGGCAATATACGAAGTTCGAATTTTGCACTTCGTAGTAGTGGGTCAGACTATAATAAATACGAAAACAAACACATTCTGAATACTCGTACCTACTTAGTAGCAACCTATACTTCTTCAGACCGAGAATTATTTGCCCGTAAGTTGCTACGGGCTAAGCTAAACTGTTTACGGATGTCCCGGTGTTCCTGCGATGCCGGAAGCGGCGCCATGTTCACCGGAAGTGTTTATTTGCCATACGAGCCGCAAGGAAAATGCGATTTTGATACGTCTTGATGTTATTTTGACTAGTTGTGGGTCTATTTTGCTCGGAGTATAATCGCTTTGGCGATTTTTTGTCGTTTAAGAAACATGGGGGCTTGTAGATGGTTTGTGAATTGTGTTGGGTATGTTTTTTATGTGTTTGCTATATTATTAAGCTGATCTATTGCCTCTAAAACAGAGAATGGTGAGTTCGAACCCATGTTTCTTTATTTCAACAGCAGATACGTAACATATATTAACTAGAACATACTCGTAGTTATATTACTAAAAGAGAAAAAATACAAAATATGTCATCATCCAGCCTATATACGTCCCACTGCTGGGCACAGGCCTCCTCTCATTGGGCCATAGTCAAAACATACAATTTAATATTATTTAAAAGCCTGTAGAGGTGTCCCACTGCTGGGCAAAGGCCTCCCCCCATGTCCTCCACTCGACCCGGTCTTGGGCGATCTCTGACCAGCTGCGAAGAAAGGCGTCCAGATCATCCCGCCATCGACGCCTGGGCCTGCCACGCCGCCGAAGTCCGTTTTGTGGTATCCAGTCTGTGGCTATTTTAGTTCACCTATTGGGTTCCATACGGCTGACGTGGCCTGCCCAGTCCCATTTCAGCCTGGCAGTCTTGGCACCCACATCAGCAATGCGTGTTTTGGAGCGCAATACAGTGTTCCGGATCCGGTCAACCCGTTTCACTCCTAACATACCGCGCTCCATTGCTCTCTGGCAAACCTTCAATTTGGTCTTTTGTAACTCAGTAAGTGACCATGTTTGAGCACCGTAAGTTAGGACAGGCAGTATACACATGTGAAAGAAAATACAAAATAATATAAAATTTACATGTGTGTGTGGAGAGCCTTGGGGGAGGCCTATGTCCAGCAGTGGACGAATACAATGAGCACAGAGCACAGATATATCCCCATCTCTCCCCCATAGAACTCCAGTTGCTTCGGTTGGAACCGGCAAATACATGCCTATTCACCCTAGATTTTAAAATAGCCAGATTGTAGCGATCAGGAAACACAAGCTGGCAAATCACCACTCCTCAGCTGTCCGGATAATAAAGGACGAGCGAAAATGTGTGAAAATAAAAATGTTTTAGAACTCTGTTCAAGTTCAAATTTCATTCAGAAGCCAGTAGGTAAGTATATTCTCGTCCATAACATCTCCTTTATCACTCGACACTATTAACACGTTCCCTGTGCATGCATCAATGTGTAGCATTTTAGGGTAAAATTGATACGACGTGCATGCACCACGGATGATTCACGACCCCATGTCAACTTAATGCAGTACCAAAATCTCCACGTATGAGCTACATGTTTTTTATTTGCGTGCACATACGGACTACGAAAATTTTAACAGGAAACACATCTGTCCGGGTAACTTTTTTGCCTGGTTATGACTGTTACAAATAAACACAAAAAATAATCGATTTTTATTTGAAATAACAAAATCTAGGACACAAAACAAAATTAGAATCAAATAAGCTTTGTAAGAACCAGTCAAAAATTGCTAAAAAATTTCTTTAATGGCAAAGATTGTACCATCGAAGCCACAATGTTTTTTTTTTCATATCAAATACTCAGTGTGTTTGCTTCGTTTTTTGACTAGTGTCTGTAGGTGTGCAACCCTATTCAGTCATCAATTTATATCACCCAACCCATGGTTTTTTTTTATATTGTTTCGGGTAGAACTTTGATCAATTAATGGCGAAGGAATAAGGTAGATTGAAATCGGAAATCGGAAAATATGCAAATTGAAGTGGCAATGGGCGGGCCACATCGCTCGAAGAACAGATAACCGTTGGGCGAGAGAAGTCCTCGAGTGGCGACCACGAACCGGAAGACAAAGCGTTGGCAGGCCTCCCACAAGGTCGACTGACGACATCGTGAGAGTTGCGGGAACCGGTGGATGCAAGTGGCGAGTTGTCGTTCATTGTGGCGTTCTAAGGGGGAGGCCTTTGTTCGGCAGTGGACGTCTTCCGGCTGATGATGATGATGAATGTAGAACCTGCGGCTTTAAATATCATCTCGTCCAGACCTCGTTGCTGGACGTTTTACGCTGCACTTGCCGAGCCGCGATCTCCATACGAGAACTTTTGGACCCCAACGGCCATCTGTTCTCTGCCACTTCAAAGAACCTGCAGTGCGCGACTTCAACTCGCTCACCTTTTGCTTGGCCACCGAAAACCTTTTAAATCAGACAAAAAAATTCAAATCACGTCATTTTACAAATTGATCATTCTCATGAAATAAAATTCTTTCACGTGCTCACCCCCTTATGCTTAAAATTCACCCACTCGAATCGAAAAATTATGTAATAGGATTTATGCGAAGTATTAAGACGTCTTTACACCTGATCGGTGGTAACACGGGGCCGCATCGGAATTTGCATAATCTGTCCCCGTAGAGCTTAGAGCGTAACATTAACCGGAGGTGACATACGCGCTCTATGTATACCTGAATAAAAGTACCCCAAAAAACATTCCAGGTCTTTTTAGTCAGGTTGCATGTATGTGTATGTATGTAAACTCTGTATTGCACTGTTCGATACAGCGCCATCTATAGTTCATTTACTGAACTAGATAGCTTGCTAATTAATAAAAATAATCGATGCCCGTTGACAACCATGCACCTCATTAGTTCCAAAATAAAACTCAAAATGTGGTGGCGCTAGTATCGTGCATCAATATAGGATGTTTAAGTTTGTTTGTCACTTTTCCAATGCAATCAGCTTCGAACTAAACACTCCAAAGAACTCCAACTGATCTCTCATTTTGGGCACCCAATTTTACATGTACCTACAAAAGAAAAGAAACAAAATACAATTGAAAAACTTTGAGATATTTGTACAAAAGCGGACCCTTTAAAGAATCTCTACCAGCCAACCTTGTCTTGTTGTTGTTGTAGTCTATGAAAAGTAGTGAAACCTTACAGCTGTCGAGCTTAGAAGGATGCTAAAAAACGATTGATAATATTATTCAATAATAATATTTAATAATAATAATATTATTATTATTATTTAATATTATTGATTGATTTATTATTATTATATTATTATCAGAAACACGATACTGCGCTCTAAAACTCGTATCACAGATGTGGGTGTCAAGACCGCCAAGCTTAAGTGGGACTGGGCCGGACATGTCTGCCGCTACCCGGACCGATGGGCACGGATCGTAACCGAATGGGATCCGAGGGATGGGCATAGGAGCAGAGGCAGACCCAAGAGGAGATGGCGGGACGACCTGAGCGCTTTTCAGCTCGATTGGCAGGTGCATGCCCAGGACAGGGAAGAGTGGCGGAGAAAAGGGGAGGCCTTTGCCCAGCAGTGGGACATAATACAAGCTACATAAAAAAAAATATTATTCATATTTTAGGATTAGAAATTTGACAAAACTTAGTTGAAGTTGGAGGTTTCTTTAAAGTAATTTAGTTTGTCAAATGAGCAGAATTTTAGACTTTCACAATCACCCAGTGGCGCTGAAGAGAGGCGTAAAAATACACATAGTAATGTCACTAGTATTTGACGGCCGCTATATTTGCCTACCAGCCGGCACCGCCGGGAGTGTAGGTAAGTAAACTTATGTAACAGGGTTGTGCAAAGTATTAACACGTCTTTACTTTACTCCAGATTGGTAGTAGCCCTGGAAATCTGCATAATCTGTCCCCGTAGATCTTAGAGCTACCCACCAAACGGAGGTGCCTCTTAGGTGTAAATTAGTCTATTCGTTTTGATGCGAGAAGAGATGGCGTACGGAAATGAAACATTAATACCAATGTATATCTCCTTAGCCTTTACTCGCGGCTTCACTCGCGTTAGTCATACATAATAGTTGGTAGTTATTTTTAAATTTACTCAATAAGACACCAGGAATTGGTCTAAATTCGTTTATAAATATTGAAACTATAAGATTTTTATACATTTATAAGAACGTCGCAAATCAAATGAAAGGTTACAGAGCTTGTCCAAGCTAAAATGACTCGCCCCTCACTCAACTAAATCAGTTCTTTACCTACTACTAATTACACAGAAAATCTTTGCTATAACCACCTGAGTCTAACAAGGAACTAAATCCCCATTAGACTCAGGGGATTATTGTAAGATTTGCTGTGTAACTAGTCATAATGAACTGATTTAGTTGAGTGATGGACGCGTCGTTTTAAGTTTTAGCTTAGACAAGCTCTAAAAAGTAGGCCATGTGTTATTCCGAGACCCGGCTACAGAAGTTGACGGTGGTACCTCCGGTTCGTTTAATGCTGTAAGCCGTGGAGGATTGAGTTGTAGAAGTTACGAAGGCGCTGTCTCCGATTTTTAAATTGATGTTGCGAGTATGTTTCTATCAGGGGAGTTGCGTCGCAACAAGTCGATTCCCACCGGAATGCAATTTTTTTTTACTTAACATGCAAACAATACCACCGAGGAATTACATGAAGTTATGTCTATGTATTTAAAACACGCTTCTCTTACTCTCCGGGTATAGATAGTGCCATGAGAGTTGAAGTGAACGATTACACACACAGCTACAACATGTTATGTAATGACAGCAAGATTTTGACATTTACTCATTCATATTTCATTATTTCCCTTTTTGTGCGGTTCTTTTTGTAGCTCTATGTCTTCCAGTTTAACTCTTGTGGCACTATCTATAGCCTAAAAAAATGTTCAGGCCACGCCCCGGTTCGTGTTTCTCCTCTCATCCACTGGATTTCTTATGTTTCGTGCAGGAGTGACATAGTAAACGACGTTAGTTAGTTCAAATCAGATAGCTATAAGTCAACGCACGTAAAAAGAGCTCTGGGTGGCTAGTGAAGGGGATACGTTTGCGCATCTGTCTACTAACAAACCAATGGCGTAACGGCCGTCACCTGAACATTTTTTTAGGCTATAGATAGTGTCACAAGAGTTAAACTGGATGACACACAGCTACAAAAAGAACTGATTGCACAAAAAGGGGAAAGAATTAAATGAATGAGTAAATGTCAAAATCTTGCTGTCATTACATGACATGTAGCTGTGTGTGTAATCGTTCACTTCAACTCTCATGGCACTATCTATCTATACCCGGAGAGTAAGTGAAGCGTGTTTTAAATACATAGACTCCTACGCCCTCTCCCGCGTCCCCCACTGCTCCGCCGCCAATTTGGTCCGTATTTCGCTGATTGCGCAGGTATGTATGAAAATAAACATTTTCGATAGGTCGGGAAATTTTAGTAGGTACATAATTGCAATTTATTTATGTTGAAGTTTGTCGATGAACTTATAAAGTTTTGAATTAAATATGCATAAACTCGCGATGACAGTGCTCGAGTAATCTAGATCAGAACATTAATCTTGGACACTTGGACTAGATCTAGATCCGCGCATGACATGCTCGTGGTTTGCTGGATTACTTGTTCATTTATACATACTTTGCCACATTATGAATATCCAACTAACGGTTAGGTACAACAATGTATTTTTCTTGATTGTCTTTAACTTCGACAAATGGCTAAGTTGATTGATTGAAACTTCCTCTTAATTAACTTCTTGATAAAAAAAATATTGTTTTATTTAAAAAAAATTATACATAATATCAGCTTACAGTCATTGTTGTATGTCAAATTGTAAATTCACAAACACAACGAGTAAAAAAACTGACTTGTTTAACCTATTTACCTTTTTAACGCTTTCATTGTCACCTGACTTACACAGGTGCCACCGACGCACATGTGCGTTCAAAATGTATGAATAATTATGACAGCGGCATTGAGCGAAGTTCCGGAAACGCATATGTGCGTCGGTGGCAGTGAATGCGTTAAAATATGTCCGCATTAAAGATCCATTATTTTTGCACTCATAAATAATTTTAACCAACTAAGAATCATAAAATTGAATGAAAATATTTTTTAAGGAAAATGAAAGGGGATGTTGCAGCATCCATTGATTAATTTTATTTGACGGATAAATGTTACGCCGTCTCCGTCTATTTTAACAAAACAAACAGAGACGGCATCGCTTCTATCCGTTAGATAATCAATGGATGGTGAAACAAGGAGTAAATGTCAAATCTATAGCTCCATGGTTTCAAATAGGCGATGATGAATCAGTCAGGACATGTTACAAGGTTAACACACGTATTTAAAACATCATATAAAAAATCAGAACTAGTAGTAAGTTCGCAACTTTAATGTACTACTACATGGCCTAAGTCGTGTATGATAAAGCATGAAAATTCAAATTTTTGATGACACAGCTACTTTGTGCCCAGAGTACCGTTAAATTGAATCTAGCTCACGCCCTGCTTTATGAAAATTAAAAATATCAGAACTTCTACAAAGCCTTCAAAAATTCGTCGGTTATGGCCACTTATTTTGAATACAAAACTGACATAAATTTTGCTAAGGTGACGACACCCAGTCAGTATTCGATGTTCATTTGTATTTATTCTTTCTTTCTAATATCGAATATGTGAATAAATCTCTCTCTCTCTCTCTCTCATGGATAGCCAAGATTTTATACCTTATATTATAGCCATTCATGAACTTTGCAAGTTATGAACATCAGTTATTTGAACATAGAGTTCGTTTAAAAAAATAGTGCTCGTTCTTAAAATTAAGAAAAATCTATAATACATGGTCGGTTGACTACTACGAACTCGTTGGCTTAACGGCCTCGCAATGTAATGCATCTTGCACAATTCCCTTTCAACCAACGATTATATTATAAGCCAGGGATGGTCTGACTAGTTTCGATCGTTTTGGAAGATCTTTTTCATAGGTGAGTGCCATCGATATCTATGTATATACTGCATGTTTCTTACATCAAAACGGCGCACAAAATTTTTTCACAGCGCGGATTTGTGAAACTTTCACTATAGTTTGTTGACGTCGGTGACAGATGTTGTGTCAAAATAATATTGGTGATTGACGCGCCGCGCGTTTTGTTCCAAACAGCCAGTCAGTGCCGTAAGGTACATAGATGTCGATGGTGTGTGCGTTCCTTAGTACCTTGTATAGTTAGGTTAGGTTAGTTCTTTTTGTCTTCTTTTTTACTTTCAATTTCATGTCTTTCTAGTCAAAATAAATACAATACTAACCTTGGCTTGAATAGCGGAGACACCACAATAGAAATCTCTCTCCAGGCGGATGTTATGCCTGAAGATCGAAACTAGTCGGACCGTTCTTGGCTTATAATCGTGAGTTGAACTGTTTAATAATTTTTTCACACCTCTCATTCAGAAAAGTAACTTTCTTCCCTGATGAGAGGGATCAAAGTGCAACTTTTCTGTGCAAAATGCATTTTTTTTTTTAGTATGTAGTTTATAATTGAAAACCGCACCCTTTTCTAGAATTGTTTTATGTTTCAATTTCCGTCATACTCGGTGTGAAAAGTTGTATGGGTCACTCGGGAGCAAATTATTTTCATCTTGGGCGTTAACACTTGAGTCCCTCGCTACGCTCAGGATTCTATTGTAGAATCCTTCACTACATTCTGGATTCAATGTGGGTACCGCCTATTGCTTACCTCAGAAAATCTCTGTACTGCTTACTATGTGTTGATGTGCAATAAAAAGTTATTGTATTGTATTGTATTGTACCGCCCTCGCCATAAATACATCATTTTGCTCCCTTGTGACACAAATAACTATTATCCATATTGTATCACGATTCTATAAGCAGCAGTGCTTGCACTGTTGTGTTTAGGCGTGGAGAGTAAGACAGCCGGTGGAATTACTGGCACTTGAGTTGGCAACGCAACTGCAATACCCCTGGCGTTGCAGATGTTTATGGGCGGTGGTAATCTCTTACCATCAGGAGACCCACTTGCTAGTTTGCCATCCAGTCGAATAAAAAAAAAGGTCTTCGAACACCTAGGATAAACCAAACCAACCAACCAACCACCAAACTCAAGTGGGACTGGGCAGGTCATGACTTCCGGATGCATCCGGATCGCTGGGCCAAAATCACCACTGATTGGGTTCCAAGCGACGGGCACCGGAGCAGAGGTAGGCCTAAAAGAAGGTGGCGGGACGATTTGGAGCGATTCCAGCCTGACTGGCAAAGGCAGAGAAGCGAAAGAGAAGGCCTTGTCCAGCTGTGAGACACTGTATAGTATAGGCTATAAAAAAATGTATCACGAGAATTTAAGTAGTCGTAGATAATTTGTAAACAAGTTAATCAGTTGAATAATTACACAGCACTTCCCTGAGTCTCACTTAATATCCGCCAGGTGTTAGCACTTTCAGGAAATTGCCGCTCGCTGAAATAATTAAACATGCACGTGTTTATGGTTAGCACTCAGTGCTAAACACAGTAATTAATTATAACGTTATAATTCGTTATTCTAAATTGGTGTTACGCTCTTAACGGCTGAGCTACGAATGCGCGCGAGTAGCGAAGCAGCGAGCGTTTTCTCTACGTAATCATTGCGTGATAGTAACGCTCTGTATCATCATCTCAGGCAAGTTTCAGGGCTTCCATTGCTGGGCATAGGCTGGTTCTTAGAATGAGAGGGCTTGGGCCGTAGATCCCAGGGGGCCAAGTGCGGATTAGGAACTATGACACTCCATTGAATTGCTTTACAGATTTGTGCAGGTAAAGCTCGTGGTAAATTTCAAACGTTTTCTTTACTTCATTATCATTGCGCGATGGTAACGCTTTTGAACTAACTTCAAAAAAGGAGGTTATCAATTCGGTTGTTTATTTTTTTATGTTTGTTACCTCAGAACTCCGTCATTTAGGAACCGATTTGAAAAAAAAATTGCGTTCGTCTAGGAATGTCTTCAATGAGGGCTATCGTTTTTTGTCTCACTAGATGGCGCACTGTTGCGTGAGGTTTTTAAGTATGGCTTTCAAAGTCTGTTATTACGAGCGTGAAAACAAAGTTTAGATTAAAATCATATTTAATACACCTTAAAACCATACCATAAAAATATCGAGCATGCCACAGTGTTGCATAGTCCCCGTTTTGTTCGGAAAAAAGGGAGGACAAAGTTTTCCGAACGACAAAACTGTCTCAAAACACAGACATTCATTGCCCCGGAACGCATATTTGCCATAATAAATTTCAGATATTGCAAAATACTCACAAAATTATTCTAATTATAAATAAACCCGCGTAGCTCACCTAAAAACTATGAGATTTGACATTTCGGAGACCTCACGCTACACTAGCGCTTCTAGTGGCGAATTCATACGCGATAGCCCTCATTAGGTCCCATAAGCACCAAATCAGGATCTGATGATTGATCTTAAGAAATTCGAGGGAACTCTTCAAATGTTGTAGGGACACCTATAGTAAATTGGATATATTAGGTACTAACTCGTGCATTTTAAAAATCATCATTTGGTGAAGTGGAACTGATGATGAAGACTACAGTTGACCATCGGAGTTACTACTCAATAACAAGTATTTCATGGGTTGAATTTTAATTACTTTGACACAGTTGCTAAGCAATTTATGCTCCTCGTAATACATATGGTAAAACGGGTGGTGAAGCACCAGGATTCCTCAATAATGAACGTCTCTGCATCGGAAAAAGCAATCTTTCGTAAAAGGTGACGAGCAGTGGATATAAAACTATTGTATCTTAGATTATTTACACTAAAAAGCGTGAAAAAAATGTATAACAAAAAATTGAACCGACTACAAAAAAACATGAAAATATTTTTCTACCAGTCTGAAGTCGGTCGGTGCCTCAGCACGAGCCAGCAGGAGTGATTGAAGCCCAATATAAAGTGCGTAGGTGTGGTAGATGACTATAGGTCCACTCCTGCTGGCTCGTGCTGAGGCACCGACCGACTTCAGACTGGTAGATAATTATTTTCATGTTTTTTGTAGTCGGTTCAATTTTTTGATATATTTTTTTTTATACCTACAGCAATCTTTTTTTACTATGGTTGTTATCTGGGTACAGTCGAACAAACTGAATCAGGTACATGGGTGGAACCTTTGTATTTTCATGTTGACATCCCATACTTATACTACTATTTATACCTCGTTAAGTTTCTTGCCGGATTCTTCTCAACAGAGGTTTCTCCAAACCAGTGGTAGATTTTTTTTGACATTGATTGCTTGTTATAGCCTAAATTGAATAAAGATATTGTGACTTGACTTGACTGTTGTCATGGAAATCATACCTAGTGATAAAGATATTTCAAAAATTCTTTAACAACAATAAATATAAAAGTATTTGAAAATATAAAGAAAAATGATTGTAATATTCTCTTTTTGCTTCCCTATAGATATGTTTACTCACGAAGGCGCGCCCCTCCACATTGTATAATTGTCGTTTTACGTAGCTATCTGTACGACAGTCTATATGTGTGCATAGCTCGAACGTGTCCTAAGATTAACGATTACATTTATTTGCACATATCTAAGCCATACCTACATATTATAAGTACCTTTAAATGTCATTGGTAGTACTTATAGTACTAGGGTTTTGCGATAGTCAGCCCTGTGTATCTTACGCACACATTGTAGCGTGTACAGACGTCGTCGTACTCATGTAGATTCAAAAACGCGTATTTTGTACGTCGTGGCCGCCGTGTGCTCTGGCGGTGAAGAGGTTTGAAAGGATAATGCAAAAGCAGTGTTGACGAACTAAATAAAATACACGAATTGCAATGGTTTTAAACTGTAATATGGAAATTGAAGTCACAATAATATTAAGGAAACTATGTTGGTACAACCAATCTGACAGAGCGACTGACTTTATGAGCTCTGTCAGACGGATTGTACCGGATTCAAATACAGAATTAAAAACTAAACATATATGTACATAAGAAAGGAGGCTTTGTTCCAACCAGTCACCAACAAACAGCATTGAAATGGGTTTAGAACTTTTGAGAAAAATGGATACAGAATTACAGACACACCAATTAAATGCGTTTCACAGAACGTTCACTCTTAAATAAAAATATGCAAATACGGTTTAACATTACACATGGCAATAAACTGTATTATACTGGAAGTCAAAATACATTTTGGTCAGCGTATTATTCAGTGTGCTTAAACGTCGGTGCCTGCTAAATTATGAGCGTATGTTAATGTCGAGATTAATGGAACACGTTCGGGCGTGGTAATGAAGAGTATCAAGTTTGGGTGACTAATAAAATTAGGTACATTTAATCTGCATAAAAAAATATATCGCCGTGGTGGCCTAATGGTTTGACCTATCGCCTCTCAAGCAGAGGGTCGTGGGTTCAAACCCCGGCTCGCACCTCTGAGTTTTTCGAATTTCATGTGCGGAATTACATTTGAAATTTACCACGAGCTATGCGGTGAAGGAAAACATCGTGAGGAAACCTGCACAAACCTGCGAAGCAATTCAATGGTGCGTGTGAAGTTCCCAATCCGCACTGGGCCTGCGTGGGAACTATGGCCCAAGCCCTCTTGTTCTGAGAGGAGGCCTGTGCCCAGCAGTGGGACGTATACGTATATAGGCTGGGATGATGATCTTTTTAAAAACATGCAGAACAAAAGTAGCTCAGTTATCCCTTTTCCAGGCCCCGTTAATTTAGGTAAGCTACTGCAAAATGAATCAAAGTTTTTTGTTGTTTACATATGAGGGATTAATTTAGAAACTATTATAATTTTTAATGACTTCAATTGATTTTGTACCATTGTAAATGTAGCAAGGTCGTATATGTGCGTACATACATATGTGGCCACTATATACATTATGCCTGGAAAAGGGTTAAGTGAGTAAAATCGAACCTTGGATTTAAAGCCATTGTCAGAGACTCCCTGTACTATTGGAGCAGGTCATATTTGTAAAATGTACACAAGGCATTAAAATAAATAATATTATCTAATTGAGCGTTTTATTTTTGGAATAAATATGGTTTTTCCTACTCATAATAAAGAGCACAATCGATTCCGATCGTTTAAAAAAATGTCACCATTTTGTCATACAAAATTTTATGAGTCAGTTTTGTCACGCCCATACTTACTAAGTGTGTGTAAAAAACGTCGCAAAACTGTCTTTTTTTTTGGGACAATTTTTAAACTATCGGAATCGATTGTGCTCTTGATTCAAAAATAATGAAAGGGTACACTTTGTTTTTAAAACGCCGATTACATAATATTGTCATTATCTAACAGCAGATGAGGATTATTATTTTTGATAGATACCGGATCGTGAACTATTTATTTTTATTTTATTTATTTATGTCCTGTCAATTTAGTCTCGTATTGCATAAATTGAAAATTAGATTTGATCTCTATGAAAAAAAAAACACTGCTGATCTTGTTATGCGAGTAGAATTAAACCTTGCATTTTAAAGAATCTGGTCGGAGGCATTACTGTATTGTAATATACTACATCGAACGGCTAGATTAAAATGGCGATCTGTGACATTCGTACCGTACATTGCATTCACGATAAAGAATAATTTACATTAGTTTATAGCTATAGATCTATAATATATTATATAGATCCATAACTACAGCACAACGTCTCTAATTTTTTTCTCTTCTCCTATTTATGTTTTTACTGTGTTCTTGTTGTAATGTAGTGTGTTTTTGTTGCCAATAAATGTTGTTAGTTTGTTTGAGTTTGAACTATAAACTAATGTAAATTTTTCTGTAGCGTGAATGTACGGTAAGAATGTCACAGATCGCCATTTTAATCTAGCCGCTCGCTGCTCTCAACCACTACATTTTTAATATTATACATCGACTTATTACGTGTAATCATGCATGGAGACTGCACATCAATTTTATATTGTTTTTATTTATTTTGAAACAGCCAATCAATGGCTCCAATGGAACCCTATTATATAATAGGTTCTGTGTGTATATCTAAGTAAGTTAAATGAAAAAAATTAAGAGCCTTTAGTTTTTTTTTCGTTTAGCCTTGCGGGCCTTCGCAAGGTGCATGCCTAAGATAGGTAAATTGGCGAAAAGAAATAAATAAAAATAAATATCATGGGACACCTGACAGCAATTGACCTAGTCCCAAACTAAGCAAAGTTTGTACTATAGATATTAGGCAACGGATAAACATACTTATATAGATAAATACATACTTAAAAATACATATTAAACATCCATGACCCGAGAATAAACATTCGTATTATTCATACAAATATCTGCCCCAGCCGGGAATTGAACCCGGACCTCCAAGATTCCTAGTCAGGGTTCTCTAACCACTTGCCCATCCGGTCATCAAAAATGGAGGCCTTCTCCCATAATTACCGGCTAGGTATATAAAATAATATTTAAAAGCGAAATTTTATAAGTCTGTGCTCTGTATTCAAACTGTGCGTTTGTTACTCTTTAAATCTTCCAATAAATAGTAAAGTAAGTTTTCAGTTTTTTTTTTTATTTCTATCCAATACGATAGAAATTCCGATAGCGATAACCGATGGCGTCGCCCAGTTTCGGCGTGTAACACGCGACACCCCCACAATGCCCAGGGAATTCCCCTTATTACTCTTCTTAATCATCCCGGGAATAGAGAGGCTACGGATCGCATTGTTAGGGCATACGCCAGGGATGGTGACGATAACGGGGTAACGCCGTTTTTAACCCCCGACGCAAAAGAGAGGTGTTATAAGTTTAACCGGTATATGTGTCTGTCTGTAGCACCGTAGCTCTTAAACGGGTGAACTGATTTGAATGCGGTTTTTTTATTTAAAAGCGGGTTTTCTAGCAATGGTTCTTAGACATGTTTCATCAAAATCAGTTTAGCCGTTTCTGAGATATTGAACTTTGAAGTGACAAAGTCGGACTTTTTCCAACTTTTTCCTTTTCCAACGTTAGCTGTTCAGTTAAAAGTTGTAAAAGGGTTGATCAACTTTTTCTTGTTTGTTATTCTGTCCCGTTGTCCAAGAGACAACAGTGACAGAGTTTCTTAAAAAAAACTCTTATGATATATGCTACTAATGTGCTAAAGAGATTGTCCATTTGGGCCCAATGGGTCCAATGGGCTTGTAATTACGACAAAAATGTACGCTCAATGAATTATAACCACAGAAAATGAGAAACTCATGGTTTTAAAGAGAGTCCAGGAGACAACCCCCCACCCTCTCATCCACTCAAAGGTTGACTGGTAGAGATCCCTTAAAGGGATAAGTCCGCCTTTGTACAAGTATCTTAAAGTTTGTCAGTTGTATTTTGTTAATTTTCTTTTGTACAATAAAGAGTTTACATACATACATACATACATACAACCAGGTGTCCAGGAGCCAACGCGGTACAGATTTGATCGACGAAAACTTGATCGACCCAAAAGATTTAGCTACGACATATTCATCTATCTAGCTACGTACATTCCAAAATGGAATCCTGCCACAGAGCGAATTAAAACCATTCATTATTCGATTATCTCAGTGTTTGCGGTCCCCTTACATGACCGAACAATGTCCGTCTACTCGTAAACCTATAAGTCGCTAATGCTTCTTGTAAAGCGGTGCTAGTTAGAAGTCTAGGTATAATCAAAGATATTTTAGTAATCCTACTAAAATAAAATTTATTTAATTTCAATAAATAACAAATAGGTTGGACAAAAATAAATTAGTTTATTTCGCAGAAAACAGAGTTTTACAACAGTAGGACTATACTTCAGTGACCAAACTCGGTCACTCGGTTTGTTTTGCTATTTTTGGAGTAAATGTTATATTTTTGTGGCCTGTATTACTTTGTTCGTTTTAATTCGCAAATTAAGCTTTCTTATTCTTTAAGCCTGTTCGTAGCTCTTATTCGTATCGTTTTAACTTAAATTTCTATCAACATTGTTCTGGTTTTATTTCGCGTTGTCTGCTGATGTCATAATTGTTATTGTCATATGTCAATGTCAAATTATTCCTATCTTTTCTATTACATGTCATGTTGCCATGATAATGTGGGCTATACAGCCAACTTATATTTTAGTCTCGTAGCTATTTTTGTATTTGATTTGTGTGACTTTCCGTAATTTCACTCTCCTGTGGCCCTGCGGAAGACCAGTGCTGGTTTTCAACCTGAGCCGGGACCTTTTTATAGCGGCAACATTTCTTATTGTTATTTTTACTAATTATGTGTCATTGCTGTTATAAATAAATTATTTTCGACAGAGAGAGAGAGAGAGAGAGAGAGAGAGAGAGAGAGAGAGAGAGATTTGGTACATATTTTACTTAATAAGGAATTTTACGCTCAAATTCTCATTAACATCATCCCAGCCATTATTATGTCCAATAGCTGGGCACAGGTCTCCTCTTAGAATGAGATTTTGGGACAGAAGAAAGACTACGACGGTTTGCCGTTGAAAATGTTCTAAAAATCAGTGTGCTTAAGTTGAAACCAAGTATCCTTCCATGCAAACTTAAGCATACTTCTAAAAAGTTTTTGGTAAAAATTTCATTTTTGATACAAGTTTTTTTTGCTGACTGTACTTTTTGTTGACTGTAGATACCTACTTGTAATTGTCATCCAAACTACATTTGATTACTAAGTTTCAAGTCGATGCCTTTAACCGTTGAAGAGTTCCCTCATGTGGAGACGATGCTGGCTGGACTACCAGGATGTCACTACCAGATTATTATATAGTCACGCAATTAACATACGTATACCAATTTTCAAGTCAATCCAACTACTGAAAGTTGGTCGACTTTAACTTGCAAGATTTGATTACAGACAGACAGACAACTAGACAGATGAAACTAAATAAAAGCTTGTCATAAATAACGCAATGTTTTGGTAAAATTTGTTCTCAAATAAAACAAAGAATTTGAACAATGAATCAATTTATTTGCAACAGAGTTCCGCTGAGCTTTATTTTACTTTGATTGAGTGTCCTGGCAGAAAATTACACAATTTTAAATTCAAAATATGATAAATGTCGCCGTCTGTACTACGAAATGCAAAAATCCAACTTCGTATCTTGTTGTCCCGCTCACACTAATATTATTTAATACGAGAGCGATGGACGGTACGATTGAACTTCGATTTTTGAATTCCGTAGTAGCCCCCCAGGGCTGCGTTCAAAGGGATAAAATGAGTAAGTACTTAATATAGCCGATAACCGATACCGATACCGATAACCGTTGGGGCAAACGAGTTCTTGAGTGGAGACCGCGAATCGGCAAGCGTCGCGTAGGACGTCCTCAGACTAGGTGGAGCGATGATCTTCGCAGGTTAGCTGGCAATAACGGGATGAGACTGGCCGAGGAACTGGAGAGGCCTATGCCCAGCAGTGGACTAAGATAGGCCGATGATGATGATGATGATGACTTAATATAGAACTTTTTAATGAATAAAATGTCAGCTTTGGGTAATAAACGTATTATGCAACTAATGTGATGTGATGTTAGCTCTATATAACATCTGGTAGCATGGTTGCATGTTGATGATGAACTCTGGTTTAGTTCGAAACCCAATATAATATGGTTTGTGTGATGTGTGCCGCGCGAACACTCATTTCTTACATAGACATAGCTCATTGACCTTAAGGCACTAGACTGGCTGTTTGGAACAAAACGCGCGGCGCATCAATCATCAATATTACTTTGACACAACCCCTATTACGGACGTCAATAAACTATAGTAAAAGGTTCACAAATCCACGCTGTGAACAAACTTTGTGCGCCATTTTGATGTAAGAAACATTCAGTCTATACACTGATGTCGATAACAATAATATAGACTGAATGTTTCTTACATCAAAATGGCGCACAAAGTTTGTTAGCACGCGTATGAGTAAAGTAAATGTTTATAGTTTGAATATTACATCACATTATTTATAGCCTAAAACATTTTTCCACGGTTGCACTTACAATAAATATATTTTTTATAGCATTTCTCACTTTCAAACAAGGTGTGAACACGCAATGGCGTGACTAATCACGAAGAAAATTAATTAAATGTTTGCTTTTTGAAGTCATTATACTACCACACTTACACTATGAAACTACAACCGATTGTATATGTCGGCGGCCGGTCATAAAATCCGCCCGATCACGAAATTCCTAGGCGCCATTTTATGAACTGGCTTAGGGACATCCGCCATATCGTTCAAAACTCGCCGTTTAATGATTTGCCTAGTGACGTTTCACAGATCATGAAATTCCTAGGCATATCATGAAACGCCGCCATATCCGTTCTGGCGTAGTGAGATCCCGACAATTTAGCACTGAATTACGTCTGTTTAGTGGGATAAAACAAACCTGGGATTAGGTGTCTTGATTTTACCGTCATAATTAACTCAATAATTGAGACAGCTAGTGTATTTTACCTCTTTTACTGATACTTAATTTTAAAGAATAATGTTGCTGAATTATTTTCTTTGAATTTTATAGGTATGACGTCTGTCACTGAGATAACGTCAATTTATTACCTGAATTAAAAATAAATAATAATAATAAAAATTAAATAGTAAAGATAAATTTCCGTTTTGTTTACATACTTGGCGAACGGTGCCTAAAAGACCTCCAGTTTTAGTTCGATTTTAAAAATTGATACTTACTGATAAATTCTAAACGCGAAGCAGTAAAAGCACTAGAAACTTTGCATAGCTATTATGAAATGTTAACAATTGGTGACAAAACATATTTGATAGAATATATATCCTTGATAAACACCTTATAGCTGATAATTCCAAAAGACAAACTAAAATGATAGATTTTTTGATTAACACATTCTCTATGCATTTTTGTACTGTTTATAAAAAATATTTATTTGATTATAAAAGGAAAAGAGTAAGGGGCTGTTTCACCATCCATTGATTAGTGTTAACTGGCGGTTAGGTGTGATGCCGTCTCTATTTGTTTTGTTCGAATAGACGGAGACGGCATCACATTTAACCGTCGGTTAACGCTAATCAATGGATGGTGAAATAGCCCCTAAAGCTTGCAACTCATGATAATGTTAACAAAATACGTTCTTTTACTTAGTAATTGCACCTTTATAACTGAAATAACCTCTATTCACACCTCTATTAATGGAACCTTCCGTAAATGAGACAGATATTTATTTATACCTGGATATCTGAGACACTGGGTAAGTGGGATACCTCTGAGAGACAAAGTTGTAGGCCCCTTAGTGACAGTTACCCAGGTTTCACTGTACTTAAGTTTTTTTTAATCCTATCTGTCCGTCTGACTATCTATCTATCTAATACCTTTAAACGAGCAGTTCTTGAATATGTTTTAATAAACCTATTTCGGGGATCTCTAACAAGTAAGTGTAAATGACAGCCGACAGATACTTTGATTATTACTTGTCAAATTACTTTGCTGTACATTAGTGGCAATTATAATTTTGTTATAAAGTTAACAAAGTCTGAATTTTAGTAAGTAAATTAAATTGATGTCATGGTTAAGTTAAAGAAACACCCCTTGAAAAAACCTCCCTTAACCTCCCTTAAAAAAAAGCCAGGCTGCCGGTAACACACTGTGTATGTGTTGCAACACACTATGTATGTGTTGTAAGAGTATTATCGAGTGATTTGTTTTTTTAAAATCGGTTCCCAGGGCCAACTTTGCCCATATATCCAAATTTATCACCAGGCTACTTCTTTTAAACGTTTAATAAAGCCTTCAGTTTTATAAGACGGTAAATATATCCAGTTTTATCGCCGTAACAAACGGCCGGATTATTCTCTGATTTACTGACTATTGGCTGGATTGAGCCCAAAATGGAATTCCCATGTGGAAAACGTATACCAATTGAAATATTTTAAGTCAAGCGCCAATGATGTATCACGTGACAGTCTTTCCATACTAGTGTCATACGAGTGTAGTGTGTATTTGAATGACACTTATACAGCGTGTATTTTTGATACTACCTCAAACTTTAAGGGTAATTAGTGAAGGCCCTAATAATTAAATTTTATTATGTTTTAGTAAAAAATAAATGATTTATTATTTTCCATACAAAAATAATTATTCAAAACGTCGCAAATTGTTGACGTGACAGGTCACACGTGACATCGCACCTAATTTTTGGATTAGATTACTTAGTACCTAGAATGAAAAACTGAAGTCTGATTAATACAACCGAAAACTTTAAGTGCGACGACGAGCGTAGCGAGAAGGAGCGTGTTAAGTACCTATCAACTGTCAAAACAAGCCAAAGTTAAATTTCTTATCAGTAAATGAACTAAAATAATTTCCTTGCTCACCCGCGACCTTACGATAGCTAAGCTTATGCAAAATTATTATTATTTTTTAAAATTATTATTTTGCATAAGCTTAGCTATCGTAAGGTCGCGGGTGAGCAAGGAAATTATTTTAGTTCATTGATATGGACCTCCGCAAAGTAACGCCTGATTCAATAAATTATTCTTATCAGTAATCGACTATTGTACCCTTCGGTATTAAAGACATTCGATATTTAGAATATCGACCTTAGAATCGTACGAAATTTAAGTTTTCCATATTTTATCCGTCGATATTAGGATTTTCGAAATTTTAGCATTCTATAATTATTGTACCGTTCCATAGTTTATACAATACTTTCGACATTTTGAATTTCAACCTTATGATCGTTCGACATTCTGTTTTTCGATAATTTGACCATCGACGTTTCAACCTTAGATATTTTAAATTTCGATATTCAAATAGGTACGTGCCCCCATAGAATTTGGTTCATTTTGATAATTTCTCTTATTACCTTTGAAAATCTCCAGAGATGAACATCAAAAGCCAAGAAAATAGAAGGCATAAAACGTATCGCTTTTCTCATCCTGGTTAACTTAATGAACCGCAAAGTATCATACAGTTTGGAAACAGTACGAATAAAATATCTATAATTTGCGATAGTGAATAATAACTGTAAATATCCACTATATTTTGAGAGCGGACACATCCTGAAGATAGAGAACAAAAGGAGTGGTCAAAACTTTTATATTCCACCTATTTGAAACCTAAGGACAGATTGGTTTGCCGATAAGTGCGAGCAAAGTAGGTCTTTTTTCTAGGATACTTTCAAAGAAAGAGAAATGAGAATTAAATTCCGAACAACCAAACATATTAAACCCTGACTGATATTATATGAATAAAGTTACTGTCTGGTATAGAATAGGCTGAATGATGTGCGACTGTGTGTTATCTGAATAAAAAAAAAGACACACAAACAACGTCCGGTCTTCTGTCTTCTAATATTTCAAAACATTAAAAAAAACAAGTTTCAAAATTAAGAAACATTTTTAATTAATCTGTTATCGGCTAAATTCCGTTAAAACATAATAATATAATACATGACCATAGAAAGCGGGAGATAAAAAGTAGAGTATAGCAAAATACTTCTTTCCTTGGTCAGTGTCTTTTGAATCCCTCGCTGCACTCACGAATCTCATTTCACCATCAATACTCAATCGAGCATCACAACCACGTTAAAAGTGCAGCAACTTAGAGGAAGAATTACTTCTATTTACAAGCCAATTTGTCACAATGCGGGCTCGACTAGCAGCCTGGGGGGTGACAAAACAAGAAGCTGGGTAGTGGCCATTATGTAATGCCTGTATCTATAAATTAACAACGTTATTACACACAGCAGGGTGTTTACATAATATTTTTTTGCCTTTCAACACCGAAATTAGTTATACTTATCATAAAACTAGCCTGCTGCGATATTGGTGTTTCCTTGTGTTCGATTTTTGTTTTCACTTGCTAATAGGACTATTGCGTGCTATGCAAGTTTTGCGGAATAAAGTCGTACACTCGGTTAGAGCTGGGCTTTTTAGGGTTCCGTAGGCAAATTGCAAAAACGGAACCCTTATAGTTTCGCCATGTCTGTCTATCTGTCTGTCTGTCCGTCCGCGGCTTTGCTCAGGGACTATCAATGCTAGAAAACTGTAATTTTGCACAAATATATAATAATATGTAAACTATGCCGACAAAATGATACAACAAATTTTTTTTTTAGAGTAAGTACCTCCCATAGACGTGAAGTATAGGTGTTTTTTTTTCTGATCCAACCTTGTAGTGTGAGGTCTCGTTGGATAGGTCTTTTAAAACCATTAGGGGGTTGCTAAAACGATTTTTAGATTCAGTGATTTGTTTGCAAAATATTCAACTTTAAAGTGAAAATTTTTATTAAAATCGAGCGTCCCTCCCCGTTTAAAATCTAAACCGGTGGGTGGAAAAATTTGAAAAATTCAGGATGTTAGTAAGTCTATCAAACTTACAAGGGAAACTATAACGGTTAAGTTTTCTTTAGAATTATTAGTAGTTTAAGAGTAAATAGCAGCCTAAGGTATAAAATATAGGTACCTAAACTTGGAATATTCCGTACAAAATAAGAAATCCTTAGAAAAATATTACTTATTTTTTTCGTAATGGCTACGGAACCCTATCTCGGGCGTGTCCGACACGCTCTTGGTCGGTTTTTTCTATTATTTTGAGAAAAAAATAGTTATTAAGTAACAGAATATGTAACCGTTTTATGCTAAAACCGAAGGAAATTATTTTCTCGAAGGTATTTATAATAAACTAGCTCTGTAGCTCTGCTGCCCGCCGCGTTTCTGTCCGCGTAAATCGGTTCATCCCTATCCCGTGGGAACAATACAATTTTCCGGGACTCAAACTATCTGTAGGTATCCATCCATCTATAGCAGCCCATAGTTCGTCCATCTTCGGACATAGGCCTCCTCTCCATTTCTCCACGCCTGGCGATCGACTGCCATATGCATTCATCCTCCACCCGCCTATCGGCAGATATCGTCCTTTCACCTCATTGGTGGTCTCCCTCTACTGCGAGTGTTCTCACGAGGTCTTCACTCCACTCGAGTGTTCTCCTCGTCCAACGATCTTGGTTGATCCTGGCAATGTGCCATGCCCATCTCCACTTATTCCCCTCGATCTCTTCCACCACTTCTCGAACTTTTGTGACTCGTCTAATCCACTCATTCCTTTTTGATGCATGACAGTTTTCCCAAGCATTGACCTCACCATGGCTCTCTGTGCAACACGGAGTTTCTCTGCAGACTTCTCCAGTGCGGTGGTTTCCATTCCATAAGTGAAGACGGGCAAGATACACTGGTTGAAGATTTTGGATCTGTAAGTATACCGAATCGAACTCTGAATCGATAGACTCAATGGTTTAAGCGTGATGAAGTAAGAAACAAACAGACTTACAAAACTACGCATAGTGGGATTATAAACTGTCTACTATGAAATGAAGACTTTGACAACAGCGGTTGTATTAAATAACAGTAAAGAAGGCGCGGTTAGAGCCTCTTTGCATTAATTGTTGAGATAGCGATCTCGTTACAGACTTTAATACTGTTCCTTGGCAACTAAGTTAGTCCTAATAGTGGTTTGGTAAAATAATCATCATTAGCTGGAAAATGCGCACTCCTGAACAAAGGACTCCTCCTTAGAATTTCACAAGTAACGACAACTTTCCAAATAATTTATTGCATCAGGGGTTATAATGAATAATCTCCACTTACCCTTTTCCGGCAGTGGCAGTGGGCAGGGCACATTGCTCGCAGGACTGATGGCCGATGGGGTCAGAAAGTTCTCGGATGGCGTCCGCGGACCGGGAGACGAGCTGTCGGTAGGCTTCCAACGAGATGGAGCGACGACCTGGTTAAGGTCGCGGGATCGCGGTGGATGCGGAAAGCACAAGACCAGTCTGATTGGAGAGCCTTGGGAGAGGACTATGTCCAGCAGTGGACGTCTTCCGGTTGACATGTTGATGATGATGACTCCTTTCAGGCTGAGAAACTGTTTTTCAGATTTATTTTCTGAAATATTTTTATTTTCAGATGGTAGGACCTTGTGCAAGGTCCGCCCGGATTGCTACCACCATCTTGCTCGCTAATCCTGCCGTTAAGCAGCAGTGCTTGCACTGTTGTGTTTCGGCGTGGAGAGTAAGACAGCCGGTGAAATTACTGGCACTTGAGGTATCCTATCTTAGGCCTCTAGGTTAGCAACGCATCTGCAATACCCCTGGTGTTGCAGATGTTTATGGGCGGTGGTGATCTCTTATCATCAGGAGACTCACTTGCTCGTTCACCATCCAGTCGAATAAAAAAAATTACAATTAATTGTGATTCGTGAAAAGATGATTCACGCCCGCTCAGGAAGTTGCACGTTTGTTTTGAGCCGGCCGGCCGCAACTCCCTCCGTCTTCAGTTCATCTAGGGAGACAAGCCAAGGCTTGCCTTGATAATATTATTATGTCTTCTGGTGCCTCACACCTTTATGAAGACTGCTCTACTTCTAAATTCTTAGAATTATGTATAAGGTGCTATGTTGTGTTTCGGTGACCCTTGTTGTTCTACGTATCTCCTCATTTCTGATTCGATCCCGTAGATAAAGCCCAAGCATAGCTCTCTCCATAGCTCGCTGAGTAACTCTGAGCCTATTTATAAGGCCTTAAGTAAAGCACCACGTCTCAGATCCACTATATGTCATCACTCATAGCCACCGACATAGCCAAGCGAATTAGCTCGTTGAAGTGGCAATGGGCGGGCCATATAGCTCGGAGAGAGGATGGCCGTTGGGGTTGAAAAGTTCTCGAGTGGAGACCGCGGATCGGCAAGTGCAGCGTAAGGACGTCCACCAACAAGATGGACGGATGACCTGGTTAAAGCTGCGGGTTCACGGTGGATGCAGGCCGCTGCCACCCGAAGCAACTGGAGGTCTGTGGGGGAGGCCTATGTCCAACAGTGGATGTCCTACGGCTGAGATGATGATGATGTTGTGTTTTGGTTTGTATTAAAAAATTAAGCAAAAAAGCTAAATGATGAAAATGAATGAAGCTTCTTTTCTGCTATAATCAGCGAGCATCTGTTACGAGGAAATGAACATATTAAGTTTAAAACAAAAAGCCGTACTGCACAGTTTGCTAGCAAAGCTGCGTTCGACTACAGATTATTATGGACGTTGTTTCACTTTTTAACCCCTGACGCAAAAAGAAGGGTGTTATAAGTTGGACCGCTAAGTGTATCTGTGTGTCTGTCTGTGGCACCGTAACTCTTAAACGGCTGAACCGATTTGAATGCGGTTATTTGAAAGCGAGTTTTCTAGAGATGGTTCTTAGACATGTTTTATCAAAATCGGTTCAGCCATTTTTGAGATATTGAACTTCGAAATGACAATTTCGGGGGTTTTCCAACTTTTGGTTGGTTAGGTTTAAAACGACAGCATTTGTAAAAATGTAACTGACAAATATAACCTAACCTAACCAAAATAAGTTGGAAAACCCCCGACTTTGTCACTTTAAAACGGCTAATCAGATTTTAATGAAACATGTCTAAGAACTATCGCTAGAAAACCAGAGGTCGTATTGCCTAACATTTCTGTCGCTCGCCATCGCAATCAAATGACAGTTTTTGTATGCGAAATCTGTCATTTGATTGCGACCGCGAGCGTCAGAAACGTTACGCAATAGACCTTCAGGTTTCAAATAAAAAAAATCGTATTCATATCGGTCCACCCGTTTAAGAGCTACGGTGCCACAGACAGATACACAGACAAACATAGCGGTCAAACTTATTACACCTCTTTTTGCGTCGGGGGTTAAAAAGTGTGTAGATATAGGTATGTTACGCGCCTCCCGCGCGTGGACCACTTAAATTAAGTGCACTGAAAACATCTTGGCATAGTCAATGTTGGTCTGGCGCGTACGTGTTATACGCCGAACACTGTTAGACACACAATTGAAAAGCGCTTGACAAAAGGCTGCGAAAATGCCCTCATATATATATTATGAGTGCACTTATAGGTCCAGACAAAAAAACAACATAGTAGCATGCAGTGTAGTGAACGATTATGTTTCCCTGAAGATGAGCTCAGGTTGAGTTCGAAACGTGTCGTGTTGTGAGGTGGTGGTGACATTTGGTTTTATGTGATTTGTGTGTGTTCTTACAGGTGGAGGAGCTTCTTAAGCAAACGTTTTGTTGCATGGGAGTTGCTATCGTAATACCGCAGGGGAGCAAAGTACCTATCTGTGTTTAGTTCATTTTTAGTTCAAAAAAACCGGCCAAGAGCGTATCGGCCACACCCAAAATAGGGTTCCGTAGCCATTACGAATAAAATAAGTAATATTTTTCTAAGGATTTCGTATTTTATATGGAATCTTCCAAGTTTAGGTATATTTTATACCTTAGGCTGCTATTTAAGAGTAAAACTACTAATAATTCTTGAGCAAACTTAGCCGTTATAGTTTTCCTTGAAAGTTTGATATACTTACTACTTTCGCAAAAAAAAACAATGAATCGAAAAATCGTCGTAGCAAACCTGTAATGATTTTAAAAGACCTATCCAACAATACCCCACACTATAGGGTTGGATGAGAAAAAAAAAACGCCCACACTTTACGTCTATGGCAGGCACCCTAAAAAAATGTTTTTTAAGTTTTTATTGTACCATTTTGTCGGCATAGTTTACATAGATATCCGTGCAAAATTACAGCTGTCTAGCATTGATAGTCCCTGAGCAAATCCGCGGATGGATGGACAGACAGACAGACAGACATGGCGAAACTATAAGGGTTCCGTTTTTGTCATTTTGGCTTCGGAACCCTAACAACACTAATCGCTGGAAAATATAATATCAATTTTTTTTTTTTTTTTTTAAATAGCTTATAATGTGTCCCACTGCAGGGCAAAAGCCTCCCCTTTCTTATTCCACTCGTCTCTACTCTTGGCCAGCTCTTGCCAATCTGTCTGGAATCGGTCCAGGTCGTCCGCCATCTCCTCCTAGGTCTGCCTCTGCTCCGGTGCCGTGCATGGAACCCAATCGGTGATTACTTTGGCCCAGCGATC
The DNA here is from genome assembly GCF_025370935.1 of Choristoneura fumiferana. NCBI lineage: Eukaryota > Metazoa > Arthropoda > Insecta > Lepidoptera > Tortricidae > Choristoneura > Choristoneura fumiferana. Next base: position 16,535,683 of record NC_133485.1, read on the forward strand.
CGGATGCATGCGGCAGACGTGTCCCGCCAGTCCCATTTTAATTTGGCGTCTTCATTCCCATCGACAATTTGAGTTCTGGAGCGCAGATCAGTGTTTCTGATTCTATCAGATCTCCGAACACCTAGAATACTCCGCTCCATAGCTCGCTGGCAAATCTTGAGCCTGGACTTCTGAGCCTCAGTCCAAAGACCAGGTCTGAGCGCCGTAGGTTAAGGATGGGCAGGATACACATATCGACGAGCTTGCGTTTCAGGGTTAAAGGAAGTTTGCCCTAGTTTGTTTGTTTGTTTGAATATCAATATATATATATATATATTATTAAATAGCTGGAAAACGAGCTTGCGGGTCACCTGGTGGTAAGTGATCACCGCCGCCCATGGACACCTACAGCATTATTAATACTGCAGGTGCGTTGCAAGACTAAAGGGGTGATGGAGAGGGGGTAGAGGGGTGGAAGGGGGGAGGGGACTTGGGCCTCCGGATCTCCCACTCACCGGACGAAACACAGTTGCAAAACTAATATTTCACGCCGGTATTCTGTGGGAGTGTGGTACTAACCCGGTCGAGCCGGCCCATTCGTACTGCAGCCAGCAAGTGGTTACAGTAAGGCCACATAAAAAGTATATTATGTACCGCATATTAGCCTCAGACGACTCCTTGTTGTTGTGTTGCGTTTGTGTTGAGCTCGTAGCTCCTAAACCTTCAACAAGGTGCAAAACCCGAGGAGCCCTACGCCGTGCCAGTCGCCAAGGTGACCCATTTGCTGGACTGGTGCTGAAACCTGAAGGTCAGTAGGAATTATCATACACTGGAATTTGGAAAAAGTTTGTACTAGGTACGTCTCACAAGAAATTTTATTTTACTTTTATCTTCATTTAGCTTGCTTTTGAAAAAAAAAATCAAACAGGTTTTGCAGGTGGTAGGACCTTGTGCAAGGTCCGCCCGGATTGCTACCACCATCTTGCTCGCTAATCCTGCCGTGAAGCAGCAGTCGGTGAAATTACTGGCACGTGAGGTATCCCATCTTAGGCCTCTAGGTTGGCAACGCGTCTGCAATACCCCTGGTGTTGCAGATGTTTATGGGCGGTGGTGATCTCTTACCATCAGGAGACCCACTTGCTCGTTTGCCATCCAGTCGTATAAAAAAAAAAAAAACAATTATGACTATTTCTGTCATAGCTCTTTCAAGATACCAACGGGATTCTAAAAAGAAATATTTTAGAATTAAGTTTAAAAGAAATGGCTGTAGGTAGGTAGTCTTTTAGGGATGGGTACATTTTTGACGAGAAAACAAGCGCTTTAAAACTTAAATTGTTAAG
>NC_133485.1:16537101-16655183 GCF_025370935.1 Choristoneura fumiferana
CGAAAGAGCATCTAGTAAGGTTTATTTCTGTGCTAAGCATTTAGTTAATCTCACATCTTCTTCTCTAAAGAACCAAAAATATTTGTATGGAATTCGGCCGCTGACGACGTTTCTTGATTTTGAGGGCGTCTTGTTCTTTCAATGTAAACCGTTTATTGATTCATTCAAAAGAGCATCTTAATAAGTTTATTTTAGATGCTAACGTTTGGTGTAATCTCGACATCATCAAACTCTGCAAACCAAAAATATCTTAGTACTTTTTTGGCTGCTGACGATTTTACTTCATTTTGAGGAAGTCTCGTTCTTTCAATATGAACCATTATAGATTCATTTAAAAGCGCATTTAATTACGTTCAATTTGATACTAGTTATAAAGTGTAATCTAGAGAGATTCATCTTTAAATTGCCAAAAATATTGCATGAAGTTGCATGTGTGAAGTTAGCAGCCTAAATTTTATTAGTTAAATTAAAGGGTTTCTTGTTCTTTCAATATAAACTGTTATTAATTTATTCGAAAGAGCATCTAGTAAGGTTTATTTCTGTGCTAAGCATTTAGTGTAATCTCGACATCTTCTTCTCTAAAGAACCAAAAATATGTATGGAAATTCGGGCCGCTGACGACGTTTCTTGATTTTTGAGAGGCGTCTTGTTCTTTCAATGTAACCGTTATTGATTCATTCAAAAGAGCATCTTAATAAAGTTTATTTAGATGCTAAACGTTTTGTGTAATCTCGACATCATCAACTCTGCAAACCAAAAATATCTTAGTACTTTTTTGGCTGCTGACGATTTTACTTCATTTTGAGGAAGTCTCGTTCTTTCAATATGAACCATTATAGATTCATTTAAAAGCGCATTTAATTACGTTCAATTTGATACTAGTTATAAAGTGTAATCTAGAGAGATTCATCTTTAAATTACCAAAAATATTGCATGAAGTTGCATGTGTGAAGTTAGCAGCCTAAATTTTATTAGTTAAATTAAAGGGTTTCTTGTTCTTTCAATATAAACTGTTATTAATTTATTCGAAAGAGCATCTAGTAAGGTTTATTTCTGTGCTAAGCATTTAGTGTAATCTCGACATCTTCTTCTCTAAAGAACCAAAAATATGTATGGAAATTCGGGCCGCTGACGACGTTTCTTGATTTTGAGGGCGTCTTGTTCTTTCAATGTAAACCGTTATTGATTCATTCAAAAGAGCATCTAATAAAGTTTATTTAGATGCTAAACGTTTTGTGTAATCTCGACATCATCAACTCTGCAAATCAAAAATATCTTAGTACTTTTTTGGCTGCTGACGATTTTACTTCATTTTGAGGAAGTCTCGTTCTTTCAATATGAACCATTATAGATTCATTTAAAAGCGCATTTAATTACGTTCAATTTGATACTAGTTATAAAGTGTAATCTAGAGAGATTCATCTTTAAATTACCAAAAATGTTGCATAAAGTTGCATGTGTGAAGTTAGCAGCCTAAATTTTATTAGTTAAATTAAAGGGTTTCTTGTTCTTTCAATATAAACTGTTATTAATTTATTCGAAAGAGCATCTAGTAAGGTTTATTTCTGTGCTAAGCATTTAGTGTAATCTCGACATCTTCTTCTCTAAAGAACCAAAAATATGTATGGAAATTCGGGCCGCTGACGACGTTTCTTGATTTTGAGGGCGTCTTGTTCTTTCAATGTAAACCGTTATTGATTCATTCAAAAGAGCATCTTATATAGTTTATTTAGATGCTAAACGTTTTGTGTAATCTCGACATCATCAACTCTGCAAATCAAAAATATCTTAGTACTTTTTTGGCTGCTGACGATTTTACTTCATTTTGAGGAAGTCTCGTTCTTTCAATATGAACCATTATAGATTCATTTAAAGCGCATTTAATTACGTTCAATTTGATACTAGTTATAAAGTGTAATCTAGAGAGATTCATCTTTAAATTACCAAAAATATTGCATGAAGTTGCATGTGTGAAGTTAGCAGCCTAAATTTTATTAGTTAAATTAAAGGGTTTCTTGTTCTTTCAATATAAACTGTTATTAATTTATTCGAAAGAGCATCTAGTAAGGTTTATTTCTGTGCTAAGCATTTAGTGTAATCTCGACATCTTCTTCTCTAAAGAACCAAAAAATATGTATGGAAATTCGGGCCGCTGACGACGTTTCTTGATTTTGAGGGCGTCTTGTTCTTTCAATGTAAACCGTTATTGATTCATTCAAAAGAGCATCTTATATAGTTTATTTAGATGCTAAACGTTTTGTGTAATCTCGACATCATCAACTCTGCAAACCAAAAATATCTTAGTACTTTTTTGGCTGCTGACGATTTTACTTCATTTTGAGGAAGTCTCGTTTCTTTCAATATGAACCATTATAGATTCATTTAAAAAGCGCATTTAATTACGTTTAATTTGATACTAGTTATAAAGTGTAATCTAGAGAGATCATCTTTAAATTGCCAAAAATATTGCATGAAGTTGCATGTGTGAAGTTAGCAGCCTAAATTTTATTAGTTAAATTAAAGGGTTTCTTGTTCTTTCAATATAAACTGTTATTAATTTATTCGAAAGAGCATCTAGTAAGGTTTATTTCTGTGCTAAGCATTTAGTGTAATCTCGACATCTTCTTCTCTAAAGAACCAAAAATATGTATGGAAATTCGGGCCGCTGACGACGTTTCTTGATTTTGAGGGCGTCTTGTTCTTTCAATGTAAACCGTTATTGATTCATTCAAAAGAGCATCTAATAAAGTTTATTTAGATGCTAAACGTTTTGTGTAATCTTGACATCATCAACTCTGCAAACCAAAAATATCTTAGTACTTTTTTGGCTGCTGACGATTTTACTTCATTTTGAGGAAGTCTCGTTCTTTCAATATGAACCATTATAGATTCATTTAAAAGCGCATTTAATTACGTTTAATTTGATACTAGTTATAGAGTGTAATCTAGAGAGCTTCATCTTTAAATTACCAAAAATGTTGCATAAAGTTGCATGTGTGAAGTTAGCAGCCTAAATTTTATTAGTTAAATTAAAGGGTTTCTTGTTCTTTCAATATAAACTGTTATTCATTTATTCGAAAGAGCATCTAGTAAGGTTTATTTCTGTGCTAAGCATTTAGTGTAATCTCGACATCTTCAGCATGGCAAATCAAAAATATCTTGGTACTTACCTACTTTTTTGGCTGCTGACGATTTTAAAGTCTTATTTTTTCAATATGAACCATTACAGATTCATTCAAAAGCGCATCTAATTACGTTTAATTTGATACTAGTTATACAGTGTAATCTAGAGATTCATCTTTATATTACCAAAATTATTGCATAAAGTTTAGGCTGCTAACTTCACACATGCAGCAGCCTAAACTTTATGCAATAATTTTAATTTTTTAAATAATGGTTTTTATTTGGTTTTTGTTGTATTTGGGCTTTAGGAATGGCGCCATTTTTTTATTTCTTGTCTTCCGTCCTTTTAATTACATTTTTTAATGATTTAATGCAGTTCGAAACATGGACTTTTTCATTTGGTCGGGTTATCTTAGGCTGCTAACTTTAGGCTGCTAACTTCACACTCGTTTAGGCGTGGAGTACTTCCTCTCGCCTCTCGCTGTCTTACTGACAGCCGGTGGAATTACTGGCACTTGAGGTATCCCATCTTAGGCCTCTAGGGGCAACGCAACTGCATACCCCTGGCGTTGCAGATGTTTATGGGCGGTGGTAATCTCTACCATCAGGAGACCCACTTGCTAGTTTGCATCAGTCGAATAAAACAAAAAGGTCTTTCGAACACCTAGGATAAACCAAACCAACCACCAACCACCAACTCAAGTCGGACTGGGCAAGTCATGACTTCCGGATGCATCCGGATCGCTGGGCCAAAATCACCACTGATTGGGTTCCAAGCGACGGGCACCGGAGCAGAGGTAGGCCTAAAAGAAGGTGGCGGGACGATTTGGAGCGATTCCAGCCTGACTGGCAAAGGCAGAGAAGCGAAAGAGAAGGCCTTGTCCAGCTGTGAGACACTGTATAGTATAGGCTATAAAAAATATATCACGAGAATTTAAGTAGTCGTAGATAATTTGTAAACAAGTTAATCAGTTGAATAATTACACAGCACTTCCCTGAGTCTCACTTAATATCCGCAGGTGTAGCACTTTCAGGAAATTGCCGCTCGCTGAAATATTAAACATGCACGTGTTTATGGTTAGCACTCAGTGCTAAACACAGTAATTAATTATAACGTTATAATTCGTTATTATAAATTGGTGTTACGCTCTTAAACAGCTGAGCTACGAATGCGCGCGAGTAGCGAAGCAGCGAGCGTTTCTCTACGTAATCATTGCGTGATAGTAACGCTCTGTATCATCATCTCAGGCAAGTTTCAGGGCTTCCATTGCTGGGCATAGGCTGGTTCTTAGAATGAGAGGGCTTGGGCCGTAGATCCCAGGGGGCCAAGTGCGGATTAGGAACTATGACACTCCATTGAATTGCTTCACAGATTTGTGCAGGTAAAGCTCGTGGTAAATTTCAAACGTTTTCTTTACTTCATTATCATTGCGCGATGGTAACGCTTTTGAACTAACTTCAAAAAAGGAGGTTATCAATTCGGTTGTTTATTTTTTTATGTTTGTTACCTCAGAACTCCGTCATTTATGAACCGATTTGAAAAAAAAAATTGCGTTCGTCTAGGAATGTCTTCAATGAGGGCTATCGTTTTTTGTCTCACTAGATGGCGCACTGTTGCGTGAGGTTTTTAAGTATGGCTTTCAAAGTCTGTTATTACGAGCGTGAAAACAAAGTTTAGATTAAAATCATATTTAATACACCTTAAAACCATACCATAAAAATATCGAGCATGCCACAGTGTTGCATAGTCCCCGTTTTGTTCGGAAAAAAGGGAGGACAAAGTTTTCCGAACGACAAAACTGTCTCAAAACACAGACATTCATTGCCCGGAACGCATATTTGCCTAATAAATTTCAGATATTGCAAAATACTCACAAAATATTCTAATTATAAATAAACCCGCGTAGCTCACCTAAAAACTATGAGTTTGACATTTCGGAGACCTCACGCTACACTAGCGCTTCTAGTGGCGAATTCATACGCGATAGCCCTCATTAGGTCCCATAAGCACCAAATCAGGATCAGATGATTGATCTTAAGAAATTCGAGGAACTCTTCAATGTTGTAGGGACACCTATAGTAAATTGGATATATTAGGTACTAACTCGTGCATTTTAAAAATCATCATTTGGTGAAGTGGAACTGATGATGAAGACTACAGTTGACCATCGGAGTTACTACTCAATAACAAGTATTTCATGGGTTGAGGCACCGACCGACTTCAGACTGGTAGATAATTATTTTCATGTTTTTTGTAGTCGGTTCAATTTTTTGATATATTTTTATTTTTATACCCACAGCAGTCTTTTTTTACTATGGTTGCTAGCTGGGTACAGTCGAACAAACTGAATCAGGTACATGGGTGGAACCTTTGTATTTTCATGTTGACATCCCATACTTATACTACTATTTATACCTCGTTAAGTTTCTTGCCGGATTCTTCTCAACAGAGGTTTCTCCAAACCGGTGGTAGATTTTTTTTGACATTGATTGCTTGTTATAGCCTAAATTGAATAAAGATATTGTGACTTGACTTTTGTCATGGAAATCATACCTAGTGATAAAGATATTTCAAAAATTCTTTAACAACAATAAATATAAAAGTATTTGAAAATATAAAGAAAAATTATGGTAATATTCTCTTTTTGCTTCCCTATAGATATGTTTACTCACGAAGGCGCGCCCCTCCACATTGTATAATTGTCGTTTTACGTAGCTATCTGTACGACAGTCTATATGTGTGCATAGCTCGAACGTGTCCTAAGATTAACGATTACATTTATTTGCACATATCTAAGCCATTCCTACTTAATATAAGTACCTTTTAATGTCATTGGTAGTACTTATAGTACTAGGGTTTTGCGATAGTCAGCCCTGTGTATCTTACTTACACATTGACGCGTGTACAGACGTCGTCGTGCTCATGTAGATTCAAAAACGCGTATTTTTACGTCGTGGCCGCCGTGTGCTCTGGCGGTGAAGAGGTTTGAAAGGATAATGCAAAAGCAGTGTTGACGAACTAAATAAAATACACGAATTGCAATGGTTTTAAACTGTAATATGGAAATTGAAGTCACAATAATATTAAGGAAACTATGTTGGTACAACCAAACTGACAGAGCAACTGACTTTATGAGCTCTGTCAGACGGATTGTACCGGATTCAAATACAGAATTAAAAACTAAACATAAGAAAGGAGGCTTTGTTCCAACCAGTCGCCAACAAACAGCATTGAAATGGGTTTAGAACTTTTGAGAAAAATGGATACAGAATTACAGACACACCAATTAAATGCGTTTCACACAACGTTCACTCTTAAATAAAAATATGCAAATACGGTTTAACATTACACATGGCAATAAACTGTATTATACTGGAAGTCAAAATACATTTTGGTCAGCGTATTATTCAGTGTGCTTAAACGTCGGTGCCTGCTAAATTATGAACGTATGTTAATGTCGAGATTAATGGAACACGTTCGGGCGTGGTAATGAAGAGTATCAAGTTTGGGTGACTAATAAAATTAGGTACATTTATCAGTGATAATCTTTTTAAAAACATGCAGAACAAAAGTAGCTCAGTTATCCCTTTTCCAGGCCCCGTTTATTTAGGTAAGCTACTGCAAAATGAATCAAAGTTTTTTGTTGTTTACATATGAGGGATTAATTTAGAAACTATTATAATTTTTAATGACTTCAATTGATTTTGTACCATTGTAAATGTAGCAAGGTCGAATATGTGCGTACATACATATGTGGCCACTATATACATTATGCCTGGAAAAGGGTTAAGTGAGTAAAATCGAACCTTGGATTTAAAGCCATTGTCAGAGACTCCCTGTACTATTGGAGCAGGTCATATTTGTAAAATGTACACAAGGCATTAAAATAAATAATATTATCTAATTGAGCGTTTTATTTTTGGAATAAATATGGTTTTTCCTACTCATAATAAAGAGCACAATCGATTCCGATCGTTTAAAAAAATGTCACCATTTTGTCATACAAAATTTTATGAGTCAGTTTTGTCACGCCCATACTTACTAAGTGTGTGTAAAAAACGTCGCAAAACTGTCTTTTTTTTTGGGACAATTTTTAAACTATCGGAATCGATTGTGCTCTTGATTCTGAGTAGGAGAAACCATATTTTTTGCAAAATTTCAAAAATAATGAAAGGGTACACTTTTTTTTAAAACGCCGATTACATAATATTGTCATTATCTAACAGCAGATGAGGATTATTATTTATGATAGATACCAGATCGTGAACTATTTGTTTTATTTATTTTTATTTTATTTATTTATGTCCTGTCAATTTAGTCTCGTATTGCATAAATTGAAAATTACATTTGATCTCTATGAAAAAAAAACACTGCTGATCTTGTTATGCGAGTAGAATTAAACCTTGCATTTTAAAGAATCTGGTCGGAGGCATTACTGTATTGTAATATACTACATCGAACGGCTAGATTAAAATGGCGATCTGTGACATTCGTACCGTACATTGCATTCACGATAAAGAATAATTTACATTAGTTTATAGCTATAGATCTATAATATATTATATAGATCCATAACTACAGCACAACGTCTCTAATTTTTTTCTCTTCTCCTATTTATGTTTTTACTGTGTTCTTGTTGTAATGTAGTGTGTTTTTGTTGCCAATAAATGTTGTGAGTTTGTTTGAGTTTGAGTTTGAACTATAAACTAATGTAAATTTTTCTTTAGCGTGAATGTACGGTAAGAATGTCACAGATCGCCATTTTAATCTAGCCGCTCGCTGCTCTCAACCACTACATTTTTAATATTATACATCGACTTATTACGTGATGGAGACTGCACATCAATTTTATATTGTTTTTATTTATTTTGAAACAGCCAATCAATGGCTCCAATGGAACCCTTTTATATAATAGGTTCTGTCTGTATATCTGAGTAAGTTAAATGAAAAAAATTAAGAGCCTTTAGTTTTTTTTTCGTTTAGCCTTGCGGGCCTTCGCACGGGGACGACTTCAGCACTTCTCAGCTCAATTGGCAGGTGCATGCCTAAGATAGGTAAATTGGCGAAAAGAAATAAATAATAAATAAAAATAAATATCATGGGACACCTGACAGCAATTGACCTAGTCCCGAACTAAGCAAAGTTTGTACTATAGATATTAGGCAACGGATAAACATACTTATATAGATAAATACATACTTAAAAATACATAAGTAAGTATTAAACATCCATGACCCGAGAATAAACATTCGTATTATTCATACAAATATCTGCCCCAGCCGGGAATTGAACCCGGACCTCAAGATTCCTAGTCAGGGTTCTCTAACCACTTGCCCATCCGGTCATCAAAAATGGAGGCCTTCTCCCATAATTACCGGCTAGGTATATAAAAAAATATTTAAAAGCGAAATTTTATAAGTCTGTGCTCTGTATTCAAAATGTGCGTTTGTTACTCTTTAAATCTTCCAATAAATAGTAAAGTAAGTTTTCAGTTTTTTTTTTTATTTCTATCCAATACGATAGAAATTCCGATAGCGATAACCGATGGCGTCGCCCAGTTTCGGCGTGAAACACGCGACACCCCCACAATGCCCAGGGAATTCCCCTTATTACTCTTCTTAATCATCCCGGGAATAGAGAGGCTACGGATCGCATTGTTAGGGCATACGCCAGGGATGGTGACGATAACGGGGTAAAGCCGTTTTTAACCCCCGACGCAAAAGAGAGGTGTTATAAGTTTAACCGGTATATGTGTCTGTCTGTAGCACCGTAGCTCTTAAACGAGTGAACTGATTTGAATGCGGTTTTTTATTTAAAAGCGGGTTTTCTAGCAATGGTTCTTAGACATGTTTCATCAAAATCGGTTCAGCCGTTTCTGAGATATTGAACTTTGAAGTGACAAAGTCGGACGTTTTCCAACTTTTTCCTTTTCCAACGTTAGGTTAGTTAGTTTATATTTTTTGTTTTTTTTATCTCATTATTATGCTGATCAGTTAAAAGTTGTAAAAGGGTTGATCAACAATTTCTTGTTTGTTATTCTGTCCCGTTGTCCAAGAGACAACAGTGACAGAGTTTCTTAAAAAAACTCTTATGATATATGCTACTAATGTGCTAAAGAGATTGTCCATTTGGGCCCAATGGGTCCAATGGGCTTGTAATTACGACAAAAATGTACGCTCAATGAATTATAACCACAGAAAATGAGAAACTCATGGTTTTAAAGAGTTGTCCAGGAGACAACCAGGTGTCCAGGAGCCAACGCGGTACAGGGAAAATTTGATGGACCCAAAAGATTTAGCTACGACACATTCATCTATCTAGCTACGTACATTCCAACATGGAATCCTGCCACAGAGCGAATTAAAACCATTCATTATTCGATTATCTCAGTGTTTGCGGTCCCCTCACATGACCGAACAATGTCCGTCTACTCGTAAACCTGTTAGTCGCTAATGCTTCTTGTAAAGCGGTGCTAGTTAGAAGTCTAGGTATAATCAAAGATATTCTAGTAATCCTACTAAAATAAAATAAAACTAATTTAATTTCAATAAATAACAAATAGGTTGGACAAAAATAAATTAGTTTATTTCGCAGAAAACAGAGTTTTACAACAGTAGGACTATCCGTCAGTGACCAAACTCGGTCGGTTTGTTTTGCTATTTTTGGAGTAAATGTTATATTTTTGTGGCCTGTACTACTTTGTTAGTTTTAATTCACAAATTAAGCTTTCTTATTTTTTAAGCCTGTTCGTAGCTCTTATTCGTATCGTTTTAACTTAAATTTCTATCAACATTGTTCTGGTTTTATTTCGCGTTGTCTGCTGATGTCATAATTGTTATTGTCATATGTCAATGTCAAATTATTCTTATTTTTTTCATTACATGTACGGTTGCCATGATAATGTGGGCTATACAGCCAACTTATATTTTAGTCTCGTAGCTATTTTTGTATTTGATTTCCGTAATCGACTTTCCGTAATTGCACTCTCCTGTGGCCCGGCGGAAGACCAGTGCTGGTTTTCAACCAGCGATGCTGAGCCGGGACCTTTTATAGCGGCAACATTTCTTATTTTTATTGTTATTTTTACTAATTATGTGTCATTGCTGTTATAAATAAACTATTTTCTTTCTTTCTTTCTTTCAAACTAGCCTGAGCCTGTAACTTGGCCAGCTGCGAGTGCGGTTGACTGTAGAGAGGAGAGAGAGAGAGAGATGCGTTGTGTGTGTGTGTGTGTGTATAGAGAGAGAGAGAGAGAGAGAGAGATTTGGTACATTTTACTTAATAAGGAATTTTACGCTCAAATTCTCATTAACATCATCCCAGCCATTATTATGTCCCATAGCTGGGCACAGGCCTCCTGTTGGAATGAGATTTTGGGATAGAAGAACGACTACAACGGTTTGTCGTTGAAAATGTTCTGAAAATCAGTGTGCTTAAGTTGAAACCAAGTATCCTTCCATGCAAACGTAAGCATACTTCTAAAAAGTTTTTGGTAAAAATATCATTTTTAATATAAGTTTTTTTTTGCTGAATGTACTTTTGGTTGACTGTAGATACTTGTATTGTCATCCAAACTACATTTTATTACTAAGTTTCAAGTCGATGCCTTTAACCGTTGAAGAGTTCCGTCATGTGGAGACGATGCTGGCTGGACTACCAGGATGTCACTACCAGATTATTATAAAGTCACGAAATTAACATACGTATACCAATTTTCAAGTCAATCCAACTACTGGAAGTTGGTCGACTTTAACTTGCAAGATTTGATTACAGACTAAGACAGACAGACAACTAGACAGATGAAACTAAATAAAAGCTTGTCATAAATAACGCAATGTTTTGCTAAAATTTGTTCTCAAATAAAACAAAGAATTTGAACAATGAATCAATTTATTAGCAACAGAGTTCCGCTGAGCTTTATTTTACTTTGATTGAGTGTCCTGGCAGAAAATTACAGAATTTTAAATTCAAAATATGATGAATGTCGCCGTCTGTACTACGAAATGCAAAAATCTAACTTCGTATCTTGTTGTCCCGCTCACACTAATATTATTTAATACGAGAGCGATGGACGGTACGATTGAACTTCGATTTTTGAATTCCGTAGTAGCCCCCCAGGGCTGCGTTATTATTCAAAGGGATAAAATGAGTAAGTACTTAATATAGCCGATAACCGATAACCGTTGGGGCAAACGAGTTCTTGAGTGGAGACCGCGAATCGGCAAGCGTGGCGTAGGACGTCCTCAGACTAGGTGGAGCGATGATCTTCGCAGGTTAGCTGGCAAGAACTGGATGAGACTGGCCGAGGATCGTGCTCAGTGGCGTGGAACTGGAGAGGCCTATGTCCAGCAGTGGACTAAGATAGGCCGATGATGATGATGATGATGACTTAATATAGAACTTTTTAATGAATAAAATGTCAGCGTCGGGTAATAAACGTACTATGCAACTAATGTGATGTGATGTTAGCTCTATATAACATCTGGTAGCATGGTTGCATGGTGAACGGTTGTGTTCCTTTGATGATGAACTCTGGTTTAGTTCGAAACCCAATATAATATGGTTTGTGTGATGTGTGCCGCGCGAACACTCATTTCTTACATAGACATAGCTCATTGACCTTAAGGCACTAGACTGGCTGTTTGGAACAAAACGCGCGGCGCATCAATCATCAATATTACTTTGACACAACCCCCTGTCTCGGACGTCAACAAACTATAGTGAAAGGTTCACAAATCCGCGCTGTGGACAAACCTTTTGCGCCATTTTGATGTAAGAAACATTCAGTCTATACACTGATGTCGATAACATAGCTTTAGTTAAGCACGCGGATGAGTAAAGTAAATGTTTATAGTTTGAACATTACATCACATTATTTATAGCCTAAAACATTTTTCCACGGTTGTGCAACCGTGGAAAAATGTTACAATAAATATATTTTTTATAGCATTTCTCACTTTCAAACAAGGTGTGAACACGCAATGGCGTGACTAAGCACGAAGAAAATTAATTAAATGTTTGCTTTTTGAAGTCATTATATTACCACACTTACATTATGAAACTTCAACCGATTGTATGTGTCGGCGGCCGACGTAATTTTGTTATAAAGTTAACAAAGTCTGAATTTTAGTAAGTTAATTAAATTCACGTCATGGTTAAGTTAAAGAAACACGTTACTTTAACCTCCCTTAAAAAAAAGCCAGGCTGTCGGTAACACACTGTGTATGTGTTGTAACACACTGTGTATGTGTTGTAAGAGTATTATCGAGAGATTTGATTTTTTTAAATCGGTTCCCAGGGCCAACTTTGCCCATATATCCAAATATATCGCCAGGGTACTTCTTTTAAACGTTTAATAAAGCCTTCAGTTTTATAAGACGGTAAATATATCCAGTTTTATCGCCGTAACAAACGGCCGGATTATTCTCTGATTTACTGACTATTGGCTGGATTGAGCCCAAAATGGAATTCCCATGTGGAAAACGTATACCAATTGAAATATTTTAAGTCAAGCGCCAATGATATATCACGTGACAGTCTTTCCATACTAGTGTCATACGAGTGTAGTGTGTATTTGAATGACACGTATACAGCGTGTATTTTTGATATTACCTCAAACTTTAAGGGTAATTAGTGAAGGCCCTAATAATCAAAAATAAGTCTTTATGAGAGTAGCGCAGGCCCCCTGCGACATGGTTCCGACGGGTGTCGCGTCCGAGCTTGTTGCGGTTTATTTATTTATGCTCCGTTTAGAGACTCCTTAACTCAAAAAATCTTTTTAATTTAAGATTAGAAGCTAAGGTTAATAAAGTAATTATGCATTTTTTATTGAAATAAACAGTTTAAATTTTAATTTTTTTTTTTTTTTAATCATATTTTATTAAGTATGTTTTAGTAAAAAATAAATGATTCATTATTTTCCTTACAAAAATAATTAGCACGTAATGTATCTAGTACGTGATACTGCATTGTTTTTATTCAAACCGTCGCAAATTGTTGATGTGACAGGTCACACGTGACGTCGCACCTAATTTTTGGATTAGATTACTTAGTACCTAGAATTAAAAACTGAAGTCTGATTAATACAACCGAAAAGTTTAAGTGCGACGACGAGCGTAGCGAGAAATAGCGTGTTAAGTATCAACTGTCAAAACAAGCCAAAGTTAAATTTCGTATCAGTAATCGACTATTGTACCCTTCGGTATTATAGACATTCGATATTTAGAATATTGACCTTAGAATCGTACGAAATTTAAATTTTCGATATTTTATCCGTCGATATTAGGATTTTCGAAATTTTAGCATTCGATAATTGTACTGTTCGATAATTTATACTTTCGACATTTTGAATTTCAACCTTATGATCGTTCGACATTCTGATTTTCGATAATTTGACCGTTGACGTTTTAACCTTAGATATTTTAAATTTCGATATTCAAATACGTGCCCCCATAGAACTTGGTTCATTTTGATAATTTCTCTTATTTCGCAAGTAGGTAAGTACCTTTGAAAACTGGAGATGAAAATCAAAAGCCAAGAAAATAGAAGGCATAAAACGTATCGCTTTTCTCATCCTGGTTAACTTAATGAGCCGCAAAGTATCATACAGTTTGGATACAGTACGAATAAAATATCTATAAATTGCGATAGTGAATAATAACTGTAAGTATCCAGTATATTTTGAGAGCGGACACATCCTGAAGATAGAGAACAAAAGGAGTGGTCAAAACTTTTATATCTCACCTATTTGAAACCTTACGACAGATTGGTTCGCCGACAAGTGCGAGCAAAGCAGGTCTTTTCTCTGGGATACTTTCAAAGAAAGAGAAATGAGAATTTAATTCGGAGCAACCAAACATATTAAACCCTGACTGATATTATATAAATAAAGTTACTGTCTGGTATAGAATAGGCTGAATGATGTGCGTCTGTGTGTTATCTGAATAAAAAAAAAAGACACACAAACAACGTCCGGTCTTCTGTCTTCTAATATTTTAAAACATTAAAAAAAACAAGAGTTTCAAAATTAAGAAACATTTTTAATTAATCTGTTATCGGCTAAATTCCGTTTAAACATAATAATATAATACATGACCATAGAAAGCGGGAGATAAAAAGTAGAGTATAGCAAAATACTTCTTTCCTTGGTCAGTGTCTTTTGAATCCCTCGCTGCACTCACGAATCTCATTTCACTATCAATACTCAATCGAGCATCACAACCACGTTAAAAGTGCAGCACCTTAGAGGAAGAATTACTTCTAAGTACAAGCCAATTTGTCACAATGCGGGCTCGACTAGCAGCCTGGGGGGTGACAAAACAAGAAGCTGGGTAGTGGCCATTATGTAATGCCTGTATCTATAAATTAACAACGTTGTTACACACAGCAGGGTGTTTCTATAATATTTTTTTGCCTTTCAACACCGAAATTAGTTATACTTATCATAAAACTAGCCTGCTGCGATATTGGTGTTTCCTTGTGTTCAATTTTTGTTTTCACTTGCTAACAGGACTATTGCATGCTATGCAAGTTTTGCAGAATAAAGTCGTAAACACTCGGTTAGAGCTGGGCTTTTTACGGTTCCGTAGCCAAATGGCAAAAACGGAACCCTTATAGTTTCGCCATGTCAGTCTGTCTGTCCGTCCGCGGCTTTGCTCAGGGACTATCAATGCTAGAAAACTGTAATTTTGCACAAATATATAATAATATGTAAACTATGCCGACAAAACGATACAACAAATTATTTTTTTAGAGTACCTCCAATAGACCTGAAGACTTTTTTTCTGATCCACCCTTGTAGTGTGGGGCTTGTTGGATAGGTCTTTTAAAACCAATTGGGGTTGCTCAAACGATTTTTCGATTCAGTGATTTGTTTGCAAAATATTCAACTTGAAAGTGCAAATTTTCATTAAAATCGAAACCCCCCTCTAAAATCTAAACCGGTGGGTGGAAAAATTTTAAAAATTCAGGATGGCAGTAAGTATATAAAACTTACAAGGAAAACTATAACGGTTAAGTTGCCTTGAGAATTTTAGTAGTTTAAGAGTGAATAGCAGGCTAAGTTATAAAATATACCTAAACTTGGAATACTACGTACAAAATACGAAATCCTTAGAAAAATATTACTTAATTTCTTCGTAACGGCTACGGAACCCTATCTCGAGCGTGTCCGACACGCTCTTGGTCGGTTTTTCTATTATTATGAGAATTTTTTGTAATTAAGTAACGGAATAACCATTTTATGCTAAAATCGAAGGAAATTATTTTCTCGAAGGTATTTATAATAAACTAGCTCTGCAGCTCTGCTGCTCGCCGCGTTTCTGTCCGCGTAAATCGGTTCATCGCTATCCCGCGGGAACAATAAAATTTTCCGGGACTCAAGCTATCTGTAGGTATCCATCCATCTATAGCAGCCCATAGTTCGTCCATCTTCGGACATAGGCCTCCTCTCCATTTCTCCACGCCTGGCGATCGACAGCCATATGCATTCATCCTCCACCCGCCTGTCGGCAGATATCGTCCTTCCACCTCATTGGTGGTCTCCCTCTACTGCGAGTGTTCTTACGAGGTCTCCACTCCACTCCAGTGTTCGCCTCGCCCAACGATCGTGGTTCATCCTGGCAATGTGCCATGCCCATCTCCACTTATTCCCCTCGATCTCTTCCACCACTTCTCGAACTTTTATGACTCGTCTAATCCACTCATTCCTTTTTGATGCATGACAGTTATCCCAAGCATTGACCTCACCATGGCTCTCTGTGCAACACGGAGTTTCTCTGCAGACTTCTCTGTCAGTGTGGTGGTTTCAATTCCATTAGTGAAGACGGGCAAGATACACTGGTTGAAGATTTTGGATCTGTAGGTATACCGAATCGAACTCTGAATCGATCGACTCAATGGTTTAAGCGTGATGAAGTAAGAAACAAACAGACTTACAAACTTACGCATAGTGGGATTATAAACTGTCTACTATGAAATGAAGACTTTGACAACAGCGGTTGTATTAAATAACAGTAAGGAAGGCGCGGTTAGAGCCTCTTTGCATTAATTGCTGAGATAGCGATCTCGTTACAGACTTTAATACTGTTCCTTGGCAACTAAGTTAGTCCTAATAGTGGTTTGGCAAAATAATCATCATTAGCTGGAAAATGCGCACTCCTGAACAAAGGACTCCTCCTTAGAACGCCACAATTAACGACAAAAAGAATTTATTGCATCAGGGGTTATAATGAATACTCTCTACTTACCCTTTTCCGGCAGTGGCAGTGGGCGGGGCACATTGCTCGCAGGACTGATGGCCGATGGGGTCAGAAAGTTCTCGAATGGCGTCCGCGGACCGGGAGACGAGCTGTCGGGAGGCCTCCAACAAGAGGGAGCGACGACCTGGTTAAGATCGCGGGATCGCCGTGGATGCGGAAAGCACAAGACCGGTCTGAATGAAGAGCCTTGGGGGAGGCCTATGTCCAGTAGTGGACGTCTTCCGGTTGACATGTTGATGATGATGACTCCTTTCAGGCTGAGAAACTGTTTTTCCGATTTATTTTCTGAAATATTTTTATTTTCAGATGGTAGGACCTTATGCAAGGTCCGCTCGGATTACTACCACCATCTTGCTCGCTAATCCTGCCGTTAAGCAGCAGTGCTTGCACTGTTGTGTTTCGGCGTGGAGAGTAAGACAGCCGGTGAAATTACTGGCACTTGAGGTATCCTATCTTAGGCCTCTAGGTTAGCAACGCATCTGCAATACCCCTGGTGTTGCAGATGTTTATGGGCGGTGGTGATCTCTTATCATCAGGAGACTCACTTGCTCGTTCACCATCCAGTCGAATAAAAAAAATTACAATTAATTGTGATTCGTGAAAAGATGATTCACGCCCGCTCAGGAAGTTGCACGTTTGTTTTGAGCCGGCCGGCCGCAACTCCCTCCGTCTTCAGTTCATCTAGGGAGACAAGCCAAGGCTTGCCTTGATAATATTATTATGTCTTCTGGTGCCTCTCACCTTTATGGAGACTGCTCTACTTCTAAATTCTTAGAATTATGTATAAGGTGCTATGTTGTGTTTCGGTGACCCTTGTTGTTCTACGTATCTCCTCATTTCTGATTCGATCCCGTAGATAAACCCCAAGCATAGCTCTCTCCATAGCTCGCTGAGTAACTCTGAGCCTATTTATAAGGCCTTAAGTAAAGCACCACGTCTCGGATCCATGCCACCGATCGACATAGCCAAGCGAATTAGCTCATGAAGTGGCAATGGGCGGGCCATATAGCACGGAGAGAGGATGGCCGTTGGGGCCGAAAAGTTCTCGAGTGGAGACCGCGGATCGGCAAGTGCAGCGTAAGGACGTCCACCAACAAGATGGACGGATGACCTGGTTAAAGCTGCGGGTTCACGGTGGATGCAGGCCGCTGCCAACCGAAGCAACTGGAGGTCTGTGGGGGAGGCCTATGTCCAACAGTGGATGTCCTACGGCTGAGATGATGATGATGTTGTGTTTTGGTTTGTATTAAAAAATTAAGCAAAAAAGCTAAATGATGAAAATGAATGAAGCTTCTTTTCTGCTAATATCAGCGAGCATCTGTTACGAGGAAATGAACATATTAAGTTTAAAACAAAAAGCCGTCCTGCACAGTTTGCTAGCAAAGCTGCGTTCGACTACAGATTAATATGGACGTTGTTTCACTTTTTAACCCCTGACGCAAAAGAAGGGTATTATAAGTTTGACCGCTAAGTGTATCTGTGTGTCTGTCTGTGGCACCGTAACTCTTAAACGGCTGAACCGATTTGAATGCGGTTATTTGAAAGCGAGTTTTCTAGAGATGGTTCTTAGACATGTTTTATCAAAATCGGTTCAGCCATTTTTGAGATATTGAACTTTGAAATGACAATTTCGGGGGTTTTCCAACTTTTGGTTGGTTAGGTTTAAAACGACAGCATTTGTAAAAATGTAACTGACAAATATAACCTAACCTAACCAAAATAAGTTGGAAAACCCCGACTTTGTCACTTTAAAACGGCTAATCAGATTTTAATGAAACATGTCTAAGAACTATCGCTAGAAAACCAGAGGCCGTATTGCCTAACATTTCTGTCGCTCGCCATCGCAATCAAATGACAGTTTTTGTATGCGAAATCTGTCATTTGATTGCGACCGCGAGCGTCAGAAACGTTACGCAATAGACCTTCAGGTTTCAAATAAAAAAAATCGTATTCATATCGGTCCACCCGTTTAAGAGCTACGGTGCCACAGACAGATACACAGACAAACATTGCGGTCAAACTTATTACACCTCTTTTTGCGTCGGGGGTTAAAAAGTGTGTAGATATAGGTATGTTAATAGCCTCCCGCGCGTGGACCACTTAAATTAAGTGCACTGCAAACATCTTGGCATAGTCAATAGTTGGTCTGGCGCGTACGTGTTATACGCCGAACACTGTTAGACACACAATTGAAAAACGCTTGACAAAAGGCTGCGAAAATGCCCTCATATATACGCGTGCAATATAATAACATACTCAGGATGAAAATACTGTAGCGCCTCTGGTATGTTTGCTGAGACGAAAGTAGAATGCCATCTTGCGCAAGCGAGCTGCCTCCTTAATGAGGCGTACTCATAGCAATGCACAGTATCATAGCGAGTAGGTTGGATTGTCCCTTTGCTAAGCACTGGAACAGTTTGCATGTTATCACGTAGGTTATAATTTTAATTTTAATACTAAACATAATTTAAGTACTAAACTAACACATTTTTGTAGTAGGTAATTGTTTTATTTTCTTTATATGTATTTTTTATGGAACCAAGTTTTCCGAAATAAATGTTAGAGTGCACTTATAGGTCCAGACAAAAAACAACAGTAGCATGCAGTGTAGTGAACGATTATGTTTCTCTGAAGATGAGCTCAGGTTGAGTTCGAAACGTGTCGTGTTGTGAGGTGGTGGTGACATTTGTTTTTATGTGATTTGTGTGTGTTCTTACAGGTGGAGGAGCTGCTTAAGCAAACGTTTTGTTGCATGGGAGTTGCTATCGATGCCGCAGGGGAGCAAAGTACCTATCTGTGTTTAGTTCATTTTTAGTTCAAAAAAACCGGCCAAGAGCGTATCCCGCACCCAAAATAGGGTTCCGTAGCCATTACGAATAAAATAAGTAATATTTTTCTAAGGATTTCGTATTTTATATGGAATCTTCCAAGTTTAGGTATATTTTATACCTTAGGCTGCTATTTAAGAGTAAAACTACTAATAATTCTTAAGCAAACTTAGCCGTTATAGTTTTCCTGAAAGTTTGTATACTTACTACCAATAAATTTTTCTTCCATCTTATGAAAATTGCACTTTAAGTTGACTATTTCGCAAAAAAATCAATGAATCGAAAAATCGTCGTAGCAAACCTCTAATGATTTTAAAAGACCTATCCAACAATACCCCACACTATAGGGTTGGATGAGAAAAAAAACGCCCACACTTTACGTCTATGGGAGGTACCCTAAAAAATTTTTTTAAGTTTTTAATTGTACCATTTTGTCGGCATAGTTTACATAGATATCCGTGCAAAAGTCTGATATGACAATGATGATGATGTTTAACAAAGAATGGTATCCAAGATTCTGATGGAGTGACAGGCAGGATGAACATAACGCGTGTTTGCGTTTTGCCAAATAAGAGTAGTTAACTCAGATTGAAGGTTTCTACTTGGCGAGGAATATATATATATATAATTGTATATAAATAGCTGGAAATCGAGTATGCGGGTCACCTGATGGTAAGTGATCACCGCCGCCGATGGACACCTACAGCATTATTAATACTGCAGGTGCGTTGCAAGACTAAAGGGGTGATGGAGAGGGGGTAGAGGGGTGGAAGGGGGGAGGGGAGTTGGGCCTCCGGATCTCCCACTCACCGGACGAAACACAGTTGCAAAACTAATATTTCACGCCGGTATTCTGAGGGAGTGTGGTACTAACCCGGTCGAGCCGGCCCATTCGTACTGCAGCCAGCAAGTGGTTACAGTAAGGCGCATAAAAAGTATATGTAGCGCATATGAGCCTCAGACGACTCCTTGTTGTTGTGTTGCGTTTGTGTTGAGCTCGTAGCTCCTAAACCTTCAACAAGGTGCAAAACCCGAGGAGCCCTACGCCGTGCCAGTCGCCAAGGTGACCCATTTGCTGGACTGGTGCTGAAACCTGAAGGTCAGTAGGAATTATCATACACTAAGGAATTTGGAAAAAGTTTGTACTAGGTACGTCTCACAAGAAATTTTATTTTACTTTTATCTTCATTTAGCTTGCTTTTGAAAAAAAAAATCAAACAGGTTTTGCAGGTGGTAGGACCTTGTGCAAGGTCCGCCCGGATTGCTACCACCATCTTGCTCGCTAATCCTGCCGTGAAGCAGCAGTCGGTGAAATTACTGGCACGTGAGGTATCCCATCTTAGGCCTCTAGGTTGGCAACGCGTCTGCAATACCCCTGGTGTTGCAGATGTTTATGGGCGGTGGTGATCTCTTACCATCAGGAGACCCACTTGCTCGTTTGCCATCCAGTCGTATAAAAAAAAAAAAAAAACAATTATGACTATTTCTGTCATAGCTCTTTCAAGATACCAACGGGATTCTAAAAAGAAATATTTTAGAATTAAGTTTAAAAGAAATGGCTGTAGGTAGGTAGTCTTTTAGAGATGGGTACATTTTTGACGAGAAAACAAGCGCTTTAAAACTTAAATTTGTTAAGAGTGGGCACGCCTCACCGCCTCGCCTTCGTTTAATCACAAGAGATCAAAGTTCCCTTTGAAATTTTAATTAAATCACGAGGCATTACACATCCTGCTCGCTTTTAACGACGCTTGAAGGCGAAATAACTTGAAAGGTATGGAATATGTATAAGGCACAATTATTTATTGAATCAGGCGTTACTTTGCGGAGGTCTATATCAATGAACTAATAGTAGATTGTACATCAAGAGCATAAAACAAGCTATTTTACCCAAGCCGTTCATATAGCCACCCGAGCCGGTACGGCGAGGGTGGATAGACACGTCGAGGCGGAAATGGATTTAATGCTCGAGTTTTACACTCTGCTTTTCACTTCGATGGCGAGGAAATGAAATAGCAACAGTGGAAACAATTGGTCATTTACTATGTACCTTTTATTTTTCATGCATTATTATATAATATTTTTTAGTGATTTATTTCGATTGATTTGATTACTTTTTACTTTTATATTAATTAAAAAAAGATTTAAAAAATATGTAGAAACTTCTTTGTTTGTGTTTTGTGTTTACATCTGATTGCCTTAGTCTTATGCACTAGAGCATAAAAAGTCATTTTATGTCGCCTAGATCCAGCATAAACACGAACCTTACGAGCATGAGAAGTGAAAATTAATTTCTTTGCTCACCCGCGACCTTGTGATAAATAAGTTTATGCAAGATATGCGTGTTCATGCAGTTCCTTCACCTCCACACTGTAAGAACACACACAAATGACACAAACCCATGTTATCATTTTTGTTTGTTTTGTTTGAGAAAAAATATATAGGTCGGTACTTAGGGAGTTACAGTGACAAATTAAACGTTTGTTGTGGTTTGTTAGTCTAACATTTGGTAGCATGGTGTACGGTTGTGTTGCTCTGAAGATGAGCTCTGGTTGAGTTTGAAAGGTAGTGTAGTGTATTGCATTGGTGGTGATAGATAGGTTTGTATGATTTGTGTGTGTTCTTGCAGTTCAATGCATGGTACAGGCTAACTATTTTGATTTCTAGTCGCCATGAGGTCATCGTCACGATTTTTATCATGATCTTTGTCATCACAAGATGTATGCCATTCAAGAGGCAGGGTTATTTAGTGAGATAGATTACCACAGTGGCCCTTGAATAGCAACCATACATTATTTCGGGACAAAAAGTAGCCTATATGTTAATCCAGGGTATATATAACCTGTATGCCAAATTTCATGCAAATCCGTTCAGTAGTTTTTGCGTGAAAGAGTAACAAACATCCGTCCATACAAGCTTTTGCGTTATAATATTAGTAAAATTACGGTGTTTGACTATGTCGTATATGTTTTATAAATTAAAACTACACAATACCTGTTATCGAATAGCGAACAAATAATAAAGATTTGAAATTCAAGATTAGACAGAGAAAGACATACTGGCATGTGACGTCACACGCCAGTAGCGCCATCGTTTACCTTTACTTGCTCGAATTTCATTTGCCCGAATTTCACTTGCCATACCAACGTTTGCCATAAAATATATAGAACCGTGCTGTTTTAAGGATTTTTTTTAAATGGATTGTTTAAATTTTGCCAAATGAAAATTGTAGAAAACGAAAGACGGCCAATTATACATACAAACATACAAACACACACTTTCGCATTTATAATATTAAGTATCGATATTTCGGGGATCTGGAAAACCGGCTCCAACGATGTCGATGAAATTTGGCATGTGGGGGTTTTCGGGGATGAAAATCGATCTAACTCGGTCTTATCTCTGAGTAAACGATTATTAGCGAGTTTTAGCCCGAGCAAAGCTCGGTCGCCCAGGTACTATCCAATTAAACAACATTCAGGAACAGCTTTCAAAATATTCTTACTTCAGTGTATTCTAAATAATAACTTAATATTTAAGTAGGGCAGACAAGCGCCAGGAAAAGCGATTTTCCAGCGAAACCTGTTCAAATTTACCAAAACTTAAGCTTAATTGGGAACTTGCTTGCCGGGCGAAACATACAAGAGCAAGGAATCAGGGCGATATTACCATCGCAGCTTATTGGAACGAAGTTCTGTTTTACGTGTAAATTTGTACGATAATAATTACTTTCTGTTACCATAGAAACGACGGAACTATCTTATCTAATATAAAATGTTTTTGACCAAACTTATCCGAAACGGCTTGACCATTTTTTATGATTTTTTGTGTATATACGGTAAGTCTGAGAATATGACGTATTTTTTTTTATACTTCTACGCAGACGGAGTCGTGGGCAAGAGCTAGGCTAATATATAAAATTTTCGGGTCAAAAATGTTTATGACAAAACTCCTTCGAAACGGCTTCACCGAAACCTATTTTATGCATCTGTGTGGTATTTTTGATGACAAAAGATGCGTCCCATTATGAACACCGATAATAACTAAATCTTTTGGTAAAAAATAACATAAAACTTTCCACCGAAAGACGGGCATGCAGAGCTCAGAAACTTAAAACTTTAAAGCTGATGAGGAATCGGAAAGTTTTCTCCCAAGTTCCAACGTAATAGGATTTCAGTGATTATGGAAACTTGAGTACAGTTTTCGTAGTTTCAGTACCGGGTGCTAATTAAAGACGTACGCAATTACCACTCCATGCAAACGCAGTCGAGCATGCATTTAATATGATGCTCGAGTCGATGCTGCGTCTATGAATCACCATAACAGTTAATACCTATAGCAAGGCAGTTACACAAATTCTTGGGCTCTTTACATATAAACACGGTACGATATCGCGTCGCACTACGACGACGTGTACGTTGCGACATCGTATCGTGGACTACGAACATTGACATCTATGTACCTTACGGCACTAGACTGGCTGGAACAAAACGCATCAATCATCAATATTACTTTGACACAACCCCTGTCACGAACGTCAACAAACTATAGTGAATGGTTCACAAATTGCTGTGAACAAATTTTGTGCGCCGTTTTAATGCAAGAAACATGAGAGAGAGAGAGAGAGAGAGAGAGAGACATTTATTTACACATATTCGATACATATAAAAATACATTAGATGGAGAGAAAAAAAAATAATAACATCGAATAGTATAAAGACACATAACATAGAAACATGTAGTCTATACATCGATATCGATGTCTACGAAGGATCTAGGAAGGACACCACATCATATCCTGGAACGGTGCCGCGTTGTAGCATGACGTGATATCGTACGGTGTTTATGCGTAAGTCCGTTATTCGCAATTAAATTAAACACTGACCTTCAGCTTGAGAGGCCTTGAGGCGTTGAGAATCAAAACCACTTTTTATCAGAATTCGTTTTAGCATTTGGTGTGGTAGAGCCTTACTGTAACCACTTGGGCCGGCTCGACCGGGTTAGTACCACACACCCAAGAATAACGGCGTGAAATATTAGTTTTGCTACTGTGCTTCGTACGGTGAGTGGGAGATCCGGAGTCCCAACAACAACGGAACAGCCAACAATCACTAAACTTTTAGTGTAACAGCGTTACAAAAGTAAAGTGAAATATCGTGTACGTGTGTACATCTGTATGTAAATCTTAAGGTAAGCTCATTACATCCACCCGGCACCCGACCAGCACCGGCTCGCCTAGAGCGGTTACTATTCTTCATATGGATTTGTATGATTATGCGCTCTCTACATCAACTACGTAGCGTTACCGGATCGCCTCACTCGTAGAGGTGAGACGTACTAGGCGAAACGCGGACTGAGTCTTGCGAGTACGCGTCCACAAAAAGACTCGATCCAAAGACTAGGTCCCTGAGTATCTACGAGTACTTAACTCATTGCGTAAACAAAATGATTCCCGTAAATGCGCTCCCGGGATTGCGTATAAACCGTCGGGAACGCGTACTCACGCGTCCAAGCCAAAACCTATTCCAGTAAATACGTCTCACCTCTACTCACACGCGAGGTTGCCAATTTGCCACGCGCGGACGGCAAGTGGACCACACGGTGATAGCCCCTGCTCGCCGCCATAGTGACTACTAGGAAATTCGTGGACCACGCGAGGTCCACTCATTATCCACGTGAATGCGATTATGCACAAATTCATGGGTCAAAGAATGCTGTCTAACAAAATAAGTGGACTAAAGACTTCTCACTACTCCTTGATAAATTTTATGTAACAAATATAATTATGTGATGCCGTCTCTATTTATTTAGACAAAATAAACAAAGGCGACATCATGGATATCTGTCACATACTTAAGGGGATCCCATGTCCCAATGACCTTCGATCTGAATCCCTTAGTTTTCTAATGTTTTTTGTAGCTTATTATATTAACAACAACGGCTTTAAGCAATATAGTATCCCATATTTACTTCAAAGTTCATGGTCTTCGAGATATTTGGCATCAAAGTTGAACAATTTTAGGCCAAAAAACTGGTTTTCTGGCCATAACTTTTGTGTTAATTAGTTTCAAATGAAAACCCTCAACCAGTTTTTAGAGACGTCAAAGACGAACCCAAATATGTAGATTTTGTATATGTTAGATCTTTCACGTCAATAGAGATACGAAATGTGTTTATTCAGACAAAGTTTAAAAAAATCATACAAAATTAAGTATTCATTTTTTTCAAAATCCGGTAAACAAAAATGGAGATAAAAGATAGGAGAACCGATAGACGTTTGACTTATAATTCTATCTGTAGTGAAAAAGTAGGAGATACGTTTCAAAACTTGTCAAAAATCGATGAAAACCCCGCGTAGCCCCTTAATCTCAAAGGACTGTTGTGCCAGTCACACGTTGAAAATCATCCATGTATCACAAACAGTTTATTAATTTACTTGGCAGGAGTCTTAAACCTTTAGCAAAGTTAAAATCAAATTGCCCGCGCATTCATGAGGCATGTCAGGCGTGACGTATTGATGGATCCAAAGTAATTTAAACTTACTTATTTACTTATGTCGGCTCCGTACGCTTTGTAGCCCCGGGTGTTTGGTAATTTATACTGAAGGATGCCTGTACGGTTTGTGTAGGTAAGCAATCGAAGCTTAAAATTATTCGAGGACGTTTAGATAAACATGTTCTGTCTTAATCTGGACACTGCTAAAGTATCACAAATAGAAGGAAGCCACCTAATTTCAAAATTTAGATCATAATATACAAACATCAGGCCTCTTTCAGGACCTTCTCTTTTCTCATCAGGACCGGTGGTAGATTTTTTTTGACATTCATAAGTGCTTGTTATAGCCTAAATTGAATAAAGATAATTTGACTTTGACTTTGACTTTCCCAACCTAAGCAGAGATTGAGTCATATACAGGGTCTTTGGCAGTCGGATGTAGAGGTTTTAAGAGATGATAGTTAAGGTTATTCTGAACGTTTTTGACCACAATTATTATTGTGCTTAGTTTCACGGTTTTTGAGATATTATAAATAAATAAATAAATATTACGAGACAATTCACACCAATTGACCTAATCCCAAAGTAAGCTTAGCAAAGCTTGTGTTGTGGGTACTAAGCAACGGATAAATATAATTATATAGATCTATATATATAAAAGAAGAAACTGAGTGACTGACTGACTGACTTATAGATCAACGCACAGCCCAAAAACCACTGGGTCTAGAAACTTGAAATTTGGAATATATGTTCCTTAATAGGTGTAGACGCGCACTAAGAAAGGATTTTTCGAAATTCTCACGGGATAGGGAATAAATGGGATTTATATTTTCACTTCGAAATGGCCCTATTTCAGTTACTATAATTATTAGAAACTTCAAATTTGGCATGCAAGTAGGTTATACTTACAGCTAAAAACCCTTTTCAGGATTTTACGACATTCCCACGGGATAGTGAATAAATGCGATTTGCATTTTCACTTTTAATTAATGACCCTATTTCCGTAACTATAATAATTAGAGACTTCAAATTTGATAAACATGTAGGTAACACTAACAGCTAAAAACTATTTTCAGGATTTATCAAAATTCCCACGGGATAGGGAATAAAATGGGATTTATATTTTCACTTCAAAATGGCTCTATTTGCGTAACTATAATTGTTAGAGACTTCAAATTTGGCATGCAAGTAGGTAATACTAACAGCTAAAAACGGTTTTCCGGAAGACCAGCATTGCATATTATATAGGCTGGGATGATTTCCATTTCTATTTTATTTCTATTTCTACTGAATCCTCACTAGACGCCGCTAGCACCACATCTCGGACGCGAACTCTCTTTGCCAGCCCTTCAAGATCCATGCTTTTGAGCTGTAGAGAAATATGAAAAAGACACGTGTAAACGAGCAAGCTAAGTAGTCAACTAATATTTAACTGAACTGTTTTCTTGCAATAGATGGTAACGTGCGAATTGGCGAAAATCTCAGTGAGAGCCTTGGCACCGACCCAGGCCCGTTCAATGGAACAAATCGCATTCGAGCCAGAATTTGTTAGTTCGTTTGTTTGCTTCCCAACTGTAGTTTCAGGTGAAATATTTTTGTTGGGAAATTGAAGGTTCTCGTTTTTGTTTTGTTGTTTGGCGGTTTGAGAGAAAGCGCGTTAACATGACCGTATATTTGTGTTCGACAAAATTGCAATCGGTTCAGTAGTTAAGGCATGAAAGCGGAAAAAACATGTAAACCAAGTAACATATTTCATTTGAGTCAAGTTGATGAAGCTATCTTTTCCTAAATTTGAACTGATCTGAAAGAAAGAATGAAAAAAATATATTGCCACACAAATTTATTAATCTAAAAAATACATTTATCTAATCCACTATTCTCCTCCACTCTCTCAGTCTCACTCACTCAGTTTTCTTCTTCTTCTTCTTCATATCTGAGTTTTTTCGAACTTTTTAGTGAAGGTAAACATTGTAGAAAAACTTGCAAAGGAAATCAATGGTGTGTGTGAAATTACCATTCCACATAGGGTCGCGTGGGAACTACGACCCAAGCCCTTTTATCCTGAGCCGAGATAATGCCATCATCTATATACATGTAGGTTGTTTTTACATTGACATCTTACACAAGTCATCATCACCATCATCATCGGCCTCCCCCATAGAGCTCCAGTTGCTTCGGTTGGCAGCAGCTTGCATCCACCGTCAACCCGCGGCCTTAACCAGGTCATCCGTCCATCTCGTTGGACGTCCTTCGCTGCGCTTGCTGGTCCGCGGCTTCCACTCGAGAACTTTTCGGCCCCAACGGCCATCTGTTCTCCGTACTATATCGCCTGCCCATTGCCACTTCAACAAGCTAATTCGCTTGGCTATGTCGGTGACCCCTGTTCTCCTACGTATCTCCTCATTTCTGATTCGATCCCGTAGTGAAACCCCAAGCATAGCTCTCTCCATAGCTCGCTAAGCAACTCTGAGCCTATTTATAAAGCCTATAGTAAAGCACCACGTTTCGGATCCATATGTCATCACTGGCAACACATTGGTTAAGGACTTTCGTTTTAAGGCACTGAGGAATTTTGGACGAAACAACATTGCCGAGTTTCCCAAACGCTGCTCATCCGAGTTGAATTCGACGATTGACCTCCTTCTCGAAGTTGGACTTACCTAATTGGACGACTTGTCCTATACGCATCAACAACTTCAAGAACCGACTTACTTTCTTATATTTGTAATGCATGTTTTTCTATCGTATTTTACCGGAAACGTTCGTATTTGTAGTGCTCTCTCAATAAGCTTCATTACCCATCGTTACTTTCGTTGTGGCATTTGACACTAATTAATTAAGTCTTATATGTGTCGGCGGCCGATCGTAAAATCCGCCAGATCACGAAATTCCTAGGCATATCGTGAAATGCCGCCATTTCATGAATTGGCTAAGGGACATCCGCCATATCGTTCAAAACTCACCGTTTGACGATTTGCCTAGTGACGTTTAGGCAGATCATGAAATTCCTAGGCATATCATGAAGCGCCGCCATTTCATGATTTGGCCAGTTTAGGCAGATCATGAAATTCCTAGGCATATCATGAAACGCCGCCATATCGGTTCTGGCACTTCGCCGGCCGCTGCCGCGGCACACTCGCTTCGCTCGCTCGGCTCGTGCGTCGTGATCACAATTAAAACTAACCACTCCTCGCTTCGCTCGTCGTACCTAAATTTTTCTATATAAATAAGTAACAACTAGTTAATACTTTATTTATCAACAAAATACTAACCTCTAAAATACGGGCAGACGTCCATGGTTTTTTCACATTGTGCACAAAATACGTTTGATTCACATAAAAAGAACGGAGCTGATGTTCAAAAGCTTCTTTTGCGCTTCTATTTTGAATTCAATCACTAGTTTTGGTTTAAAGATCATTTTGTTGCGACGCCGACATTTTTCACGCGCTAAACAAACACGACCGGTCAGCTGGTCCCGGCCGCCATTGCATACGCAGCGCCACCAGTGGCCAAAAAAGAAACTATTTTACGATGTGCCCGGTATAGAGCTAGGAATATCGACGAATGCGTTGCTCTAATCGATCTGCCGTATTATTTCTCAGGCACATCGTGATATGCCTGGCCAACGTTTAGGCATATCATGAAATGGCGGCGTTTCACGATATGCCTAGGAATTTCGTGATCTGGCGGATTTTACGATCGGCCGCCGACATATGAATGAACATGCCTAATTTTAATTGTTTCCATTCACATGACATGCTTAGAATTTTATTTTTTATAATTATTAGGTACTAATCATATTACTTTTGACGATTTCAATACACATTCTTATAACTGACATTTATGTAAATTATAATGTAACTAGCTTAAGCCCGCGACTTCGTCTGCGCGGACCTAGGTTATCGCGCAGTGGCGCCCTCTACCGGAATAAAAGGTATCCTATGTTGATCCTTGGGGTTCAAAATACCTATATACCAAATTTTCATCAAAATCGGTTCAGTGGTTTCGACGTGAAAGCGTAACAGACAGACAGACAGAGTTACTTTCGCATTTATAATATTAGTAGGGAAGTAGGGATTAGTAGGGAAGTAGGGATGATGTATTGAATGAATAAATAAACTAAACTAAACTAAACATGAAAACGTCGCTTATTTAATACAATAATTGCGGTACCGTCGTATCCTGATTGAGATCCGACTTTTAGGCTGCGTTTCCACCAGAGATGTGAAGAATGTGTTTTTAATAAACCAATAGAAACGTTTCATTTACCTGGCCACGCTCCGCTCAGCTGGTTCTAGCGGTGCTGTGCGAGAATAGGTTTTTTTTTATTCGACTGGATGGCAAACGAGCAAGTGGGTCTCCTGATGGTAAGAGATCACCACCGCCCCAGGATCACACCAGGGGTATTGCAGATGCGTTGCGAACCTAGAGGCCTAAGATGGGATACCTCAAGTGCCAGTAATTTCACCGGCTGTCTTACTCTCCACGCCGCAACACAACAGTACAAGCACTGCTACTTCACGGCAGGATTAGTGAGCAAGAAGACACATTCTTCGCGACACATCCTCGCACATCTAAAGAAAGAAAGAAAATCCATTTATTCACAACACAAGACACAACAATATTATTAGGTACAAATAAAACACAAAGGTATGTGTCATTGCGGTTGTGAATCGTACACTGGCTCAGCATAATGCTAAAGCGTTAAAAACACCCCAGTGCTGATTTTCTTTTTTTTTCTTTCTTTCTTACACTCGCCAAATATACACCCTTGGTGGAAACGGAGCTGAAAACACATTATTCACTATCTCTATCTATAAGTAACAATAAGCAACAATTCAAACAGTAAGCATCTCCGTTCACAAACCGCAACATCTTTGTTCATCGCATCAAATAGCCTTTGACCTCATTGCTCTCCCGGAATCAAACGAGTTGTCTAACAATTCGGGGCCTTTTTTCACACAAAAGGGAAAATTAGGGACGTCTGCGAGGGAAATTACATTAATTCCTATTCAAAAGTTGGCCTTAAACTTGAAGGGGAATATTCAAAGGTACCTGATGGAATTGAGTTAGTGGATTACTATGTTTTTTGGTGTATATTTTTAAGGTTGCATGGTTAAATGCGAAGAAAACCCTATTACTAAGTGTATTAAGTGTCTAGTGATTGTTTGTTCGTCTGTCATAAGACAAAAAATTCACAAAGTTTTGTAAGTAGTTGCTACTGCGAAAACTAATAGTAATATTAAAATAATAACAGTTTGGGAACTCCAGGCACAGGCTCTGTGCAGGATCCTCAAAATGTTTCTATCATCGTAAAATTCATGTAAATCTCAAATAGAGTTTCACAAAATTCAGAGGGTAAACCACTAATTACATTACACCATCATCATCTTGTCAGCCGAAAGACGTCCACTGCAGGACATAGCCCTCCCGTGGACATGGCTCTCCAGAGCCTTGAGGGAGGCCTATAACCGGTCTTGTGCTTTCCGCATCCAACGCGATCCCGCGATCTTAACCAGGTCGTCGCTCCATCAAGTTGGAGGCCTACCGACAGGTCGTCTCCCATCTACATAACACATACATTTTTATTTATTTACAAGCTTTTATTTAACTTGCAATGTATGTATGTAACCTATGTCTGTATGTATGTATATGTGGGTCAAATCTTGCAATTTTAATTTGACCCATTTTCAGTAGTCGGATTGACTTGAAGTTTGGCGTACTTATGTAAATCTGATTACAGTATAATAATCTAGTAGTGATATCCTGCTGGTTCAGCCAGGATCGTCTCAGAAATATGGAACTCCTCAACGGTTAATATTATTATCATCGAATTGAAATTTAGTAAGGAGACGTTGTTTGGATGACAATGCAAGTACAGTCAACAAAAAAGTTTGTATTAAAAATGAAATTAAAAAAAAAAGTAAGTATAAACTCTTTAAAACTTATTCAGAAATAGATTTTCAGGAAACCAAATAATCTTATAAGCGAGCGCGTAAATTCACACCCCGATATGGCTTGGATTTCTGATATTGGTATCAACAAGATTTTAGCTCTGGCGCAGAGCGTTGCGTCCGGAATGAAGAGTCGCTCGGAATCCATCTTGAATTCCTTGGAATAGGCGAGGTATGAAATGCAGGCGAAAATTTATATTGATAAGCTTCCAGTTGAAAGGAATGTATGTGAAATAGTACATTGTGTCTTAAGGGCGGTAAATAAGGAATTACGAACGAGAGTCTATTAGAAGCCCGAAGTCGAAGACTGAGGGCTTTAATGAGTCGATGTTCCTAATTCTAGTACCGCCCGTGCGACATAAAATGTGTTTCATCACATTTGCGAGTAAAATTTTATATTTCTAAAAGAAAAAATATAATTGTTCCAAATATTGGCGATACTTTAGGTTGCGCTCTTGGCAGCGCCGCCCTCCCCCTCCCTCAGCATGTGCCTGAGCCGCGTGTGCATATGGTCCTGCAGCAGCGCGCGCAGCACCATCAGTAGGGACATTTACCCATTTACCGACCTTGGGCTTCATGACAACAAAATTTGTACGCGCAATGACTCATTTACCGACCACGGGTTTCATGACAAGCACATTAAGTTCGAGGGTTTTATTTGGGGGGTTGCAATCAAAGTAGCCTTCATGTTTTGACACTGTTTACGAGCAAGTGTGATGAAAAATAATTTGAAATTCTCTCTGCTTTATTATCCACAGAAACATTTAGAAGACTATGTTACATCGACCGGCGAGTTGTCATTCATTGTGACCGTGTGTTCTAAGGTGTAAGTAAGCTTTTTTTCAACAGTGGACGTCTTACAGCTGATGATGATGATTAAATAGATTTAATTATATAATATGAGAAAAGACGAAGACGAAGACGAAGGGCTACGGATTAGTGCGAAACACGTCGAGCTAAACTCGATTTAAGACGTGAGTTATCCGGGTCAATATATTTAATATGAGAAAAGAGAAAAGAACATTTAAAACTAAATGTAACTTGTCCATTTTGTAACTGACTAATAGGCTTTTTTTTTTTTTTTTTTTTTTTTTATTTGACTGGATGGCAAACGAGCAAATGGGTCTCCTGATGGTAAGAGATCACCACCGCCCATAAACATCTGCAACACCAGGGGTATTGCAGACGCGTTGCCAAGGCTTGTTACTTACTGGGGTAATCATTATTTTAAACATAACCTAACCAAAAATAAGTTGGAAACCCCCGACTCAATATCTCAAAAACGGCTGAACCGATTCTGATAAAACATGTCTAAGAACCATCGCCAGAAAACCTGCTATCAAAAAAAACCGCATTCAAATCGGTCCACCTGCTTAAGACCTACGGTGCCACAGACAGACACACGCACAGACACACAGACATACAGACACACACATAGCGGTCAAACTTATAACACTCCTCTTTTTTCGTCGGGGCTTAAAAACGTAACAGCAAGCAGCTACCATAAAATCACGATTAAAACATTGAAGATAAAATTTTCAAAACGCAAACTAAAACTAACTTTCGAAACGTCGTAATCCCTCACAAGTGTATCCGAGATTAAACTTTACTTAAAATACGTCACGGTTACATTCTGCCCACACTGTTAAAAGTGGGCTAGCTGAAAATCCTTAATGCTCAGTAACCCAAATCGGCTGATCATTAAGGGTTACGCCATAAATATCACATTGGCTTGGCCTTAGTCCATAAATCGAGGCAGTGTTCCGGCCCCATGCATGTGCATTTAGAAAATGACTGGAAAAATACCCTCGAAGCTTCCCCATGTTGATTCAATTCAATTCAATTCAATTCATTTATTTGCCAGAATACGGTTACAAAGGTCTTATATCTAACATCCCGTGCTTATTCAACCTGCATGCAGGTGTACAAATATTTAAAGTCCTATTTTTACAAATTTCTTAAGATTATGAGATAAAACAATGTCAGTGGTAATTAATGTCAAATGAAAATACTACTTAATTAAAATCAATTCAATTGTATCATGTCAAATATTCTCTTATACTATAAAAACATCTTTCCTGAAGCCAGAATTAAAGATGTAAGTTATTTTATAACCTGGTAAAGTGTTTTCCTACGGTTTCAAACGCGTACATCAATTAGATCCAGCAATTGAGGACGGGATAGCTAAGTTGTTACTGACCCTGACTGCGAAACTAGCGGTCGCGGGTTTGATCCCCGTGACGGGCAAATATTTGTATGATGAATACTTGTATTGGATGTTTGTATGTATTGAAGTATAAATATATCTATATATGTATATCTATCCATTGTCTAGCACCCATAGTACAAGCTTTTCTTATTTTACGGCTAGGTGAATTGGTGTAATTTGTACCGTGATATTCGTTTATTCATTTTTAGGGTTCCGGAGCTAAAATGGCAAAAACGGAACCCTTATAGTTTCGCCATGTCTGTCTGTCTGTCCGTCCGCGGCTTTGCTCACGGACTATCAATGCTAGAAAACTGTAATTTTGCACGGATATATAGATAAATTATAACGATAAAATGGTACAATAAAAAATTAAAAAAAAAAAATGTTTATGGTACCTCCCATAGACGTAAAGTGGGGTTGATATTTATTTTCTCATCCAACCCTATAGTGTGAGGTATCGTTGGATAGGTCTTACCATTACGGTCTTACCTTACCATTACGGGTTTGCTAACACGATTTTTCGATAAAGTGATTTTATTGCGAAATATTCAACTTGAAAGTGCAAATTTTTACTAAAATCGAGCCCTCTAAAATCTAAAGCGGTGGGTTGAAATATTTGAAAAAAATCAGGATGATAGTAAGTATATCAAACTTTTAAGGAAAACTATAACGGCTAAGTTTGCTTGAGAATTATTAGTAGTTTATGAGTAAATAGCAGCCTAAGGTATAAAATATACCTAAACTTGGAAGATTCCGTATAAAATACGAAATCCTTAGAAAAATATTACTTATTTTTTTCGTAATGGCTACGGAACCCTATTTTGGGCGTGTCCGACACGCTCTTGGCCGGTTATATTTACTTATCTAACTCCCACAACTCTAGTACGCCCAACCTAACACCGAACAAAAGCTTCGCAAAATTCAAAAGCGGAACATTAAAAGAGATAGGGCCATACTGTACCTACATTTTTCAATTTAACTGCCAGCTTATTGACACTAACTATTCGGTGAATAAAAGAGGTCAAGCTTAAGTGTGCCTAAGTCGCATAAAGGAGGATTACAGGCCGCGACAGATTTTGTACCGGGACCTCTTAACCTGAACTTAAGTTTTATTGCGTGCTTGATATTGGAGGCTCAGATGTACTTATCACTTTATGAGGCTTGGGATCCCTGTTTGATAAAGTAAGTATAAGCTTATATTTTTAGTGGGCGATAGTGTTAATGGCCCACTTGGGCAGTAAAGCACGGATAAAGCCGGGGTTATATTAGAGCCACGCCGCGTGTCGCAACGCGTGGGATAGCAATCAGTTACATACATTTTGTATGAACGTGGTTACATTATGCCCTGATCACACGTACCGAGTAGAGTGGCGAGAGAGTGTCCTCGGCCGAGTGCTCGGTTCGTGTGTACTATGTGATGAGTACTCGGCCTAGTACTCGGCCGAGCAAAATAGCGAGCGAGTCACTCGGACCCTGGTTTGTTTACTAGGCCGAGTGCCCACCCCCGCAACTCCTCTCAGCATACCCCGCGCCGACTCGCTCGCCACTCGGCAGGTATGAACTCGTTCACTCGCCACTCGCCAGTCAGTAGCGTCGTCGTAGCGAGCGGCCGCGCAACCGCGTATAGGCCACTGTCACCAGGAAAATCAAAATGCGTGTAAACACCTACTCGCCCACCCTATTCTCTCGGCCGAGTACCAATTTGCTGTTTCGCCATGCTACTCGTCGCCGAGCGAGCTGACGCCACGCAGACCGCTCGATTCCGATCGGCGTGGGCTAGGTGGTAGGGGAAGTGACGCGTTGGCTCGTTCCGCGCTAGTATAATCACCACGTGGCTACGCGCATTCATACAAATTAATCAGCACGCGCGGCGACACGATGCTGTAGTATAATCACAGCCCGTTGAGTCAGGCAGCGTTGAGACACGCGGCGTGGCTCTAATATAAGCCCGGCTTAACAGATGGCCGTTGGGGCTGAAAAGTATTTGAAAGACGACCGCGGATTGGGGCGTTTTCAAAAAAAGTGTACCCTTTTCGTTTTTTTCAAATTGTGGAAAAGATATGGTTTTTCCTACTCAGAATCAAAAGCACAATCGATTCCGATAGTTTAAAACAATGTCCCCATTTTTTCATACAAAATTTTAAGTGTCAGTTTTGTCACGCCCATAAATAAATAAATAAAATAATAAATGTCACGGGACAATTCACACCAATTGACCTAGTCCCAAAGTAAGCTTAGCAAAGCTTGTGTTATGGGTACTAAGGTACGGATAAATCCATATCCATACTATCCATACTATCCATACTAATATTATAAATGCGAAAGTAACTCTGTCTGTCTGTCTGTCTGTCTGTCTGTTACGCTTTCACGCCTAAACCGCTGAACCGATTTTGATGAAATTTGGTACAGAGATAGAATAGACCTTGGGAAAGAACATAGGCTACCTTTTATCGCAAAAAAGAGGCTTTAAGGGGTTGAAATAGGGGATGAAAGTTTATATGGTGGAAGTTCGTCGCTGTCAAAGATAAAACTATGAAACTTGGCATTTAGGCACTTAATAAGAAATAAGTCTATATTTGTTTGAGATTTTTTGAAAATTCGACCTGTGAGGGGATGAAATAGGGGATGAAAGTTTATGTGGAAGGTCGTCATTATCGAAGATAAATCGATGAATCTTTATTAAACTTGCCATTTCGGCACATGAAAAGAGATAAATAGATATTTGTTCGCACGTTTTTTAAAATTCTTCGTGTGAGGGGGTGAAATAGGGGTTGAAACTTTATATGGAAGATCATCATTGTCGAAGATAATTCGACGGTTCTTTATGAAATTTGGCATTTGGGCACGTGCTAAGAGATAAATACATATTTGTTCGCGCGTCTTTAAAACTCTTCCTGTGAGGGGTGAAATAGGGGATGAAACTTTATATGGAAGATCGTCATTGTCGAAGATAAATCGATGGTTCTTTATGAAACTTGGCATTAGACTACTTATAAGAAATAAATAGATATTTGTTCAAGCGTTTTTGAAAATTTTACCTGCGAGGGGATGTTAGCAGAGGAGATGATGCAATGTTAGTAGAGCCTTCTAAGCTCATAGGCAAAATGTACGCGATGTGGGGTCATTTTAGATGGCGTATTCACATAGACAGTCAGACATGAAAAATTATGATTTTCAGATTTTTCTTATTAATTGTGCTATAAGAGCTACCTTTATGCAAAATTCCAAGTTTCTAGGACAGCCGGAAGTACCCTATAACTTTTTCTGTTAAGGCAATTGGTTTGGAAACACCTTTTTAATGACTGTAGCTTTTGATTGCCTTGACTTAGAGGTTTGATAGATGGACGGACGGATAGCAAAGTAATCCTATAAGAGTTCAATTTTTTTCCTTTTTAGGTACGGAACCCTAAAAAACATTTGCTCCAGCGCTTTTCGAATTTCAACCTATTTACTTGAAAATATGGGGATAAAAGTTCTTAAGGAATTCCAAACAAATTACTACATATAAGTATATTTATCGGAATTATGTGTAGCTATGCTTAGTAAAAATGCCGTCTTAATTATAATCCTACCCTCCTAACTTACAATAAAGGACGTAAGGTGTCAAGAGTTCACTATGAAGAATTAGTCCTTTGGTGTTGGCAGGGTAGAATACACGTCGTATTGCTAAATTGTAGCTACCCGCAAAATATTTATGTTTTACCAAAGAACATCGGGTGGATGGATGGATGGAAGAACAAAAAAAATAGTTTATATTTATAGCAATGTATTAAAATAGGTTATTTTCGGTAAACCGTAGAAGTTTCTATGTACTATTATTGGCAGAATAGGTATCCTAAATAAATTAAATACTTCCCAAAATTACTATTCCACGCGGACGCAGTCGCGGGCAAAAGCTAGTATAATTATATAGATAGATACATACTTAATTACATATTAAGCACCCAAGACCCGAGAACAAACATACGTATTTTTCATACAAATATCTGCTCCGGCACGGGAATCGAACCCGGGACCTCAAGCTTCGTAGTCAGGTTCTCTAACCACTAGGCCCTCTGGTCGTCTGGCCCATACTTGAGCGTATGAAGAAAATGTCCCAAAACTGAAAATTTTTATTGGGGACATTTTTTAAACTATCGGAATCGATTGTGCTCTTGATTCTGAGTAGAAAAAAAAACATATTTTTTCCAAAAATTCAAAAAAAAGCAAGGGTACACTTTTTTTTTAAAACGCCCATTGGAAAATGTAGCATGGAACGTCCACCGACGAGATGGACGGACGACCTGTGGCCATATTGTCTAACGCTTTGACGTTCGCGATCGCAATCACCATCACTTTCTACCCTTATACTTTACCGTGTGACAGAAAGATGGTGAAAACGATTGTGATTTTATGTGTGCTAGAGTTAAACAATAAGATCTCTGGTTAAAGCCGCAGGTTCACGGTGGATGCAGGTCACTTCCAACTGGAGGCCGATGTCCAAAAGTACACGTCCTAACGGCTGGGATGATGGTGAAGATAAACGTTTGTTTAGGTCAGTGTTTTGTGGGATGCAACCCCCGGGGGTCGCCGATGCCCTTTAAGGGAGTCGCACTATCTTTCAAATACTCTCACCGTTATTGTGTAAGATTATTGATTATTCAATGTTTTTTAATCAAAGTAAGATAATACAAATAACTGTAAGTGGAGATAAGCAAGGGGACGTCAAATATTTTTCAAACCAAGGGGGGGCCGGGTTCTCAAAAAGTTTGAAAAACACTGGTTTACATGTACTTATCACATTTTCTGTATTGTAATCATTTTTAACATTATTATCCAAGCCTATTAGGACCCACTGCTAGGCGAAGGCCTCCTCTCAGAATTAGAGGGCTGGCCATGGTTTCCACCAGTGGCGTAGCTACCAAGGGGCTAGGCGGGGCAGTGCCCCGGGGCCCTCAAGCTCAGGGGGCCCTCGAAATTCTGCTTTATAGCTGATGATAAAGTTGCTTAGCATTTTTAAAGTATTTGTATATATATTGATTTTTCTTCAATAAACCTTACCAATTTTGATAGCAGTGGGCCCCATTTTTTTATTTGCTCAGAGCCCTAGGTTACCTAGCTACGCCACTGGTTTCCACGCGGGTCCAGAGCAAATTGGGAACTTCACACACTTCATTGAATTGCTTCGCAGGTTTATGCAACCTCCTCTCGCTATTTTCCACCTTAAAGCTTGTGGTAAATTTCAAATGTAATTTTGCATGTGAATTTTGAAAAATTCAGGGGTGTGAGCCGGGGAAAAGAATACTAACTAACTATTGCGACACTCATCTCCCCTCTCTAAAATATTGTCGCCTGCGACGAGGCAGGCAGGCACTTGTCCCACCGCCGACGATGAGCGAGAAGCGAGTAGAGCGAGTAACTAGAAACGAGAGAGTGAGCAGCGAGAAGCGAGTGTAGTTTTGTCGCTGGCTGTAAGCGAGTGTTCGAGTGCGACGGGCGATTACTCGCTCCACTCGACTCGCTCGCGCGGGGCGGCCGCCAAGCTGACATCGCTGAGCGAGTATCTATAGCTCAGCGAGTTTTATAGCTCTTGTCGCTGCGACAAAAAGTGTAAGAGCGAGTTCTCGCCGACAGTGTGAACAGCCAGCGATCAACTATTAATATATGTGTCTCTTTTACTCACACAGGATCTTATATCTTTTGTTCGTTTCTTGAGCGAGAAACTAGTCGATAGCTAATCGTTTCCTCGCTGGCGGTGATACAACTGCACGAGTCAAGTCATACCGCGCTTGCGTCACACGGATGTCAGTACTCACTCACTGCGTGCGCGTCTTGTAAATTGTTTCTAATATTATTATTATACTTTGTTAGATGCGAAACTTGTGAAAGTAATTGCCCAGAGAATAAAAATGGTTCGCTATTGTTCGGTATCACATAATTTTTTGGATAATTTGTTTAATATCTGGGCATTCAGAGTGGGTATTAACAACTCATTCAACAAATAAGAAAACGTAACCACTTTCAACGACGTCATACTTATACAAACCCATCTTATCATCATTATAACTACAAAATTGAGTGACGACGAGCGGGGCGGCGGCAGCGAGTGACGGCCCTACATAGTTTAGGCTCACATTTGGCGCGTGTACAGACGTTATGTTGTTTATGTAGTAGTAGCAGGCTATCTCGCGCGGGCGGTTGTATGGACTGTCACGGGCCTGGCCGGGGTTTGAACTCGCGATTTTTATTATTGTCATTTATTTTAATTTCTTTTTCATTATAAATTACTTTCCTAGCCCGATTGAGCTATATTGGAGATCGCTTGTAGGAACGCTTCCGAAATGCCGCAACAGAGGAAATTCCGGACAAAACCACCGAACATAATGTTACTGGAAGTGAATGCCACTCGCGTATCTACAAATCTACAAGGTCTCCGGAATAATGACGTTTGAAAAAAATCGCTATCAAGTACGTGTAGTGCGAGACTCGTGCTGCTGAGCAAACGTGAAACTACACTAACCCCGTTTCACTATCGATTGATTAAATTTATCTGACGGATAAATGTGATGCCGTCTCTGTTTGTTTTGTTCGCATAGATGGAGACGGCAGCGTGAATACGCTATTTGTAATTTTTTATAGACATATATTAGAAATTAAAACTTGACAACTCATGTTATAGAACAGAAAATCAATTTTAAGCTACCTTTGCATAGAACAGAGTTGGAAAGGTTTGAAATTCAAGATTAGACAGAGGAGGAAATACCTTCTTGCGTTCGACATCATATGCAAGTAGCCATTATATTTGCTGCATAGAATAAAGCGTTTAAATTTAGAAAAAGACAGATACATAAATAGATTTTTCAAAAATCACTATAAATCCAATTTATATATTAATATTTTACATTTACACAGAATATATCAAAATCATAAGTTGTCTAATATAGTACCTATTGATTCTAAACGCTCATGTCGCTTCCAGCATCGATCTATAGCAACAACTAATAACGTTAGCAGTTGTAGTAATAGATCACCGACTCAGTGACAAATAAAGACGGATCGCGCCGCAATATTGCCGAGTGTCGGTTCGGTGCCGGCCGAGGTACGTGTTTACGGTGTGCGTGGGTTTGAAGTAGGCCGGTCCCAGGTTTTAATTTAGACGAAAGTGTTTTGAACGTGATAACGTGCCAGTGACGTATCGAACAAATTCCTTTACCAAGCGTTCATTGTTAGTTTTATGACTCAAAATATCTTTGGATGCTATTTTTAACCCCCGATGCAAAAAGGGGTGCTATAAGTTTGACCGCTATGTGTGACTGTGTGTCAGTCTGTGGCACCGTATTTCTTAAAAAACTGGACTGGATTTGTTTTTCTTTTATTTAAAATCAAGTTTTCTAACGATGGTTCTTAGACATGTTTCATCAAAATTGGTTTAGCCGTTTTTGAAATATTGAACTTTGAAGTGACAAAGTCGGGGGTTTTCTAACTTTTAGTTGGATAAGTTAAGTTATATTCGCCATTAGTCGGAAATTTATGATTTTCAACAGGTCCCGACTAATGAACTTTAAGTTACTTGAGAGAGTTCTAGATTACTAGACTGGTTTTTAATTTCGAGTTTTTATTAAAAGTATTTTTTCCGTCCTTTTTTTCTGATTTTATAAAAATTGTAACTGAACCCTTTAACCCTTTCGTTTCGGATAAGACGTAAACAAAATCTACCCAGTTTGCCAAGTTCAGTGAAATGATATCGGCTCCTCATTCCTGTAGGTGAGCTCGTACACAGAAATGATGCTCATACGTCCGAAAGGCGATTTGACTCGGCTAAAACCCAAACCATGCGACGGTCAATTAGATAACAGTTAAAATTATAATATCACTGAGGGTAGTTTTATATTATGATTTTATAAAACATGTTAAAAGTAACAGTAGCGTATATTTTTTATTTACATATTTACACTTTCTGTGTCCTTCTTATCTATTTATATTTGTTACGAAAAATTAATCTATTAAATTCAACTTTTATTGATTTAATAGTGAGCTTACTATTTTTATCACATATTTTACCTGCACATTTATAATTTTTTTAAAACTAACAGTTTAATAATAAAAGGCGTCACGATTATCACGTCCCGTCACCATACGAACATAATACAAAAAAAAAACATATAAACCGAAACTAAAAGAAATAAACCATTAATTAATTAAAATTTTTGGTCTTCTATTTCTTTCGGTTTCGTCACAAACAAGCAATTTCTTTTTCAACGAAACAGGACCGTCGCAAAATTGACACTCTGGAAATGTGGTGTTGGAGACGCCCGCTCAGAATACCGTGGACTGCGCACCGCACCAATGTTTCGATCCTCAAAGAGCGCGACCGAGCTAGGTATTCGTTTGGGATATTGCTGTCTTTATCGCTCGTGACATAAGCGCTCGCAGCTGTTCCCCCCCATGCCTTCCGCAACGACGTCCGTAATTTATATCGAGATAGCTGTAGGCTTTTTAAGATTTGGAAGGTTGATTTTTGGGTTTCGTTGTCCTCATATTTTACGAAAAGTATAGCACAGAAATCAATGATATTTTACAATCAAGATATTCATTATATTATAATGAATGTTTCTAGGGCTGTGGTTTTTTCGATTTTTGTAAAAATGCTTTATTAGTCTGTAATTCTCGTGCAAAGTTGACATCTTTTTTTGTCGACTTTTGAGCTCCTGTAATTCTGACATTACACATTTATATGAAAATCTGAAAAACCAGAGGCATAGATAATTACGTCTACAAAATTTCATCTATTTCTGTTGCCTAGTTTTCAAATGAGACCGGGACCACGTTTGTATGGAAAATGGAACGAAGAGACTTCTCTTAACATTCAAGAGAGATTATCGTCAACTGTGCAAATACGAATCCTCAAGTTCTTTGGACACATCCCGTAATGAGGACTC
This sequence comes from Choristoneura fumiferana, assembly GCF_025370935.1. Classification (NCBI taxonomy): domain Eukaryota; kingdom Metazoa; phylum Arthropoda; class Insecta; order Lepidoptera; family Tortricidae; genus Choristoneura; species Choristoneura fumiferana. Next base: position 16,579,886 of record NC_133485.1, read on the forward strand.
CATGGAACGGTTTGTGGTGCAGGGGAAAGTCGAGGGCAAAAGATCTCGCGAACGCTCTCCGACACGGTGGACAGATCTCATCAAATCTGTGACGCACTCTAATATAAACGATTGCTCCCACTCTGCCAGACATCGGGCTACTTGGCGACGCGTCGCGTGAGCAGCAGTGGCACAGGAATCGATCGACCGAAGCATGACCACGGCCACTCTGTCAAGAGTGAACGACTAAGAGGAAGAGAATTTTAATGATGGATTTAAAAAAAATGGAACATTTGGAGAATAAATCAAACATGTATATTGAAAAAGTCTGAACTCCGCCTACGTATTCAAGTTGTTAGAGCAAGCTCAAGGAAGGGTTGTATCAACAGCGACCACCGGCTCTCAGCGCCGCCTGCGGAGTTACTCAGTAAATCAAGGGGCAGGTTGAACTACTCCGGTTTAACTATGGACGATAAAATAAAATCGCAAATAAAATTAAAAAAAATTGTCGCTGTCTCTCACTTTAAAAATGATCCTCATGTGGAGTCAAAAAACCTCCTCGAGTTTCCCTGGGCGCAAAAGTGCCCATCACACTTGCCGCGTTACCACGCTGAATAGAAAAGCACCCGCGCGAGCGTCAGATCCTCACTCCCTAATTTGACGCCCTATCTTCCTAACGAAGGCTTTAAACCCTGACCCCCAACACCCTGTTGTCTCCAGCCAGGCCAAGAGCACTCCGTCACATTTTTCTACGATACCCACAGTAAGAAATGGGTTCGTCGTACTATTGTAAAGAAAACTAAAGGTTAAACTTAAGGTTTAAGTTAAAAGCTGTTTAACCGAGCGCAGTTCCACTAGGCCTTGCCGCAAACAAATAAAGACAGATGGCCAGTGCTTTATTGGTTGAGTGTACGTACGACTAAATAAACTATCGGTTACGGTGCTACTGGGCCGTTAGAATCGATTAGTTTCACGAACCGGTACATTATTGCAAACTGCTACGTATGTACGTAATCGAATAATGTTTGCAAGTTATAATATAAATTTGTCATAATTTTTAAATCACTAATATTATAAATGCGAAAGTTTGTAAGTCCGTTTGTTTGTTTACCTCTTCACGTCTAAACCGCTGCACCGATTTAGATGAAATTCGGTGTACAGATAGTTTGAGTCCCAGGGAAGGTCATAGGATAATTTTTATCCCGGATATTGCATAGTAGCGATAAATAAATCCTACACGAACGGAGTCACGGGCGGTTACCCGCTTGTTACTTATGATTGTTTTCCCGTCGAAACTGAATTAGAAAGAGAAATAAGATGATCGTGATGAGAAGAAAAGAAACATGTTTTTTATTTAAACGGCAGAGGACTAGAGCCCTAGTTTCATGGCTTAAAGTTTCATGGCTTAATCATAATCATCATCATATCAGCTGCAGCATTGTTGTACATAGGCCTCCCCGATAGACCTCCAGTTGCTTCGGTTGGCAGCGGCCTGCATCCTCCGTGAATCCGCAGCTTTAACCAGGTCATCCCTCCATCTTGTTGGTGGACGTCCTTCGCTGCGCTAGCCAATCCGCGGTCTCCATTTGAGAACTATCCGGCCCCAATGGCCATGGCCTGATTGGCAACCGAACTATGCACACGCTTAAATTCAAGAACACGCGTTTTATCAAAGTACTCCAAAATAGCATATTTCATCAAAATAGATATAAAATTAGTATATATCACGGGACATTTCACACCAATTGACCTAGTCCCAAAATAAGCTTAGCAAAGCTTGTGTTATGGGTACTAAGCAACGGATAAATATACTTAAATACATATTAAACACCCAAGACCCGAGAACAAACAATCGTATTTTCCATAAAAATATCTGCCCCGACACGGGAATCGAACCCGGGACCTCAAGCTTCGTAGTCAGGTTCTCTAACCGCTAGGCCATCTGGTCGTCTAAAATCTTGAGAGCAATTTCCAATTGTATGTAAATACTAGCTTTTGCCCGCGGCTTCGCCCACGTGGAATTAGGTTATCGCGCGCTGTTCCCTCGGGAACTGTGTATATTTCGGGATAAAAAATAGCCTAAGTCACTCTCGGGCCCATAAATCTCTATGCCAAAAATCACGTCGATCCGTCGCTCTGTTTCATACATACAAACATACAAACACACACTTTCGCATTTATAATATTAGTATGGATTTACACTGACGGATAACGAAATGTTCCTTAGACAGCACCGAATACTAATCTTAAGAAAAAAAGTAGGTCTTACTTGTAGGAGGGCCAATCAACTATTTTACCGACACTTTGGGCGTCTCCCGCGTTACCAAAATTGTCTCTGGTGTTACCAAAAAATCGTACTTCCGACAAAATATTTCACGGTTTGATAGGTTGAACTTACGTAGGATGTTATGTATTCATGTACACCATCTATTAAATTACAGAAAAACATGTTTACTTGCAAAAATCTGCAATTGTTTGAAAAATGTCGCGGACAGATTAGTGTCGGTAAAAAAGTTGATTGGCCCAGAAAATAATATGCTACACCACGAAGTCAGTGTAGTAAAGAAGCCAACTCAACCCGATATCGGCTTTAAATATCCCAAATAAAAAGTCCTATAAAAGTCTGATGTCACATTTTCCGTCAAGACTTATGATAACTACGTCCGAAATCTACCAAAAAAACACTCTTTACACCTCCTAAATGGCCACAAAGATAAAAAGACGATACAAATATCAATTCAGAGCTTTATTCAAAATGGAATAAGTGCCATATCCATAGCGAATCGATGGGTAACTTCTTTATGATTTGCAAAGTCATCATAACCTGAGGATTAAAAGATTTTCAGTCTTATGGTTCGAGGGTTAAGGTTTGTGGCGGTGTTTATATAAGTTTGTCGGGCTGTTTGACAATGGTAAGCAATTCATGAATATTGCATGAGTGGATTTTGAATAGTTCCCGACGTATTCAGTGAGAGTACTAATGTCCGAGGTTTTTTTTAGGGTTCTATACCAAGTGGGTTCCAATTGGAACCCATTATTAAGGCTCCGACGTTAGACTAGCTTTTATGTTGCGGGTTAACTCGCGTAAACACTTTAATTTGATTTTACAGTTGAATAAACTCCAAGAGATTAAAATTCCATACAAATTCTTAAAAGTTTCATTGTGGTCTTCGTTTTATGATGTACGCATTCGTGCAAAATTTCATTTCAAGCGGAAAGGGTTTAAAAATTTAAGATTGTTATTTTTGGAATCTTTTTGTATTTTTTATTTCAATTCCAAATTTTATGTTACTTTATTTTTTGTTTTTTATTTTTTGTATTTTTTTTTATTAGGTGCATAGGAGAAATTCGTGTCTGTATCGTTGTCCAGCGGTGGTGTAGCGGTATAGCACACGGCACGGAATGCCGAGGACCTGGGTTCGATTCCCAGCGCTGGTCTTATTTTTCTGGTTTTCCTGTGCATCTATATTTCAGTTTGTATTTTCAAAATTTTACATGAATACCGTGAAAATATAATATTATTATAATATTAAGTAGCTTATAATAATGTCATTCCAGAGGTTCATTTGTACATACAAAATTTTGTCAAATTACAGGCGTTAAGCGTGCAAAAATATACACACGTATTCACGCATGCAGATACTAACTATTGCATCTATAATAATACCAGTATGAGTAACCGTACAATACACGGCACTAAAAGGTTTTAAAAAGTGTATTTTATTATGGCCACTGTGATAATAATATTATCTTGTACAGTCGCCAACAGATATTTCGGAGCAGCTAAGGTGATCAAAAATATCCGAACATCAACTAGAATACTTTAGTAATAGAGTGCATGTGCCGATGCACCTGCCGTGTCACAAAGTAACATAGTTTTAGTGCTAGTTTTAGTCTTAGTTTTAGGTGGAGCCAAAAATTTTAAAAATAAAAGTAAAACCAACTCCATAAAAATAACAAAAAATGGAACCGACTACAAAACCCTTGAAAATATTTTTCTAGCACTAGGTACCTACTAGATCGAAGTCGGTGCCTCGGTGGAACAATAGTCATCGTCCTCAGCTACATACTATGGGTTTCAATCCATCCATCCGTCCGTCTTCTTCTCATCCGTTTCTTAATGCTAAAAATGCCAAAATCGCCATAGGTGTGTCTATAAAATTTGAGGTTTGCCCTCGGATTCCCTAGGATCCCATCATCAGATCTTGACTTGGAGACAATGGGACCACCACAGAAGAGTACCCTTTCGAATAAAAAAAGAATTTTGAAAATCGGTCCTCAATTGACTGAGTAGCTAATCGGCGAACATAAGAAAGAGAAAAAAGAAGAGAACCCCTTAAGGGACAAATTCGCCTTTGTACATCTCTTTCTCTTGTTAATTGTAATTTTCATATGTTTTATGTACAATAAAGAGTGACAACAACAACATACATAAGAAAAACATTCATTGGAACATAGAACCTCCTCCTTTTTTGAAGTCGGTTAAAAATAAACATTTCTTTCTTTCTTTTTCTTTCTTTCTTCGATATTTTCGACCACCTTGGCCGCTCCGAAATTTTGATGGCGACTGTACAGTCGAACAAGTTGAATCATGACCCAGGGCGGAATCTTTTAATAATCAATTTCACTATGATTTCCTTGACAAAAGTATGAGATGTCAACATGACATTAGTAGCACAAAGGTTCCACCCCGGGTCATGATTCAATTTGTGTTTGACTGTAAGATAAGCTTTGATTTATCAAATAAACTAGCTTTTGCCCGCGGCTCCGCCCGCGTGGTATTCGGTTATCGCGCGCTGTTCCCTCGGGAACTGTGCATTCTTCGGGATAAAAAGTAGCCTATGTCACTCTCGGGCCCATAAACTATCTCTATGCCAAAAATCACGTCAATCCGTCGCTCCGTTACGGCGTGTAAGACACACAAACATACAAACACACTTTCGCATTTATAATATTAGAATGGATAAAAAAATATTCAAATATTAAATTGAAAAATATAACGGAACCCTTAAGCCCACTTTGCCGGTTTTTTCATGAATATTGTTTCTTAGTGATTTATGTTTTTTTACTTTGGATGATTGAGTTTTTTCGGACCATACTGTAATTTTGTCTGTTGCCTTTACACATTATTTATTGAGGTTATTTCACGGCTAGACAGATAATATATTGTTCTGCTATTGAATTGTGTTCAGGCTTTATCTGAAAATGCTGATATTTAAAGTTTTGACAAAGTGTTTTATTCACACCGTACTCAATGAAAACTAATCTTACATATCGATTTAATGCATTTCCAAACAGTGCGTATTATAAAAGATGATACAAAGTGCTCTCAATGAATAACGAAAAAAATTATACACACATTTAAGATGGTTACCGACTTTAGAGGCAGACTTTTCAAGCTATTTTTTTGGCTATGCTGAAGAGTTGCCGTCATACCAAGTTTTAAATTTAATTATTATTTTTAAAAATGTAATTTTTAATTGCAGTCATATTCTGTACCTTCACGCGTTCCTGAGAAAATAGGTCTTGACAGACGTGAAGACAGGCAAACGGGTAACAAAGTAATCCTATAAGGGGTCCGATTTTTCCTTCTGCACTACGGAACCTTAAAAATAGGTCATCTAAGAAACTTATTACTCAGCTAATTGCAATTATGCTGACGATCAAAGGAAAAAAGTAAGTACTGATAAAGGTAGACTATATTATTACCAAAATTAATATTATCAAAATTAGCAGCAGATTCACGAGATTTAAGTGTCCATATTCTAAGTGATATTTCAATACATTAAGATTTTTAAACATAAAATAACAAATACACACAAAAACTTTTACATTTTTATAAAATGGCCTTCTTAAAAAATCATTGCCAATTTCACCGTAGTAATATCGTTCATTTAATAAGCAAAGTCTGTTAGAAAGGTCTTCATGACAAGCATATCATCAACATAAAAAAAAAACATTGGCAAGTAAAGATATTTGTTCAATTACTGCTAACAATCTTAATCAGCTCAAATGCTCTCAGTATATTATAAATATGGTGCAAAGATCTTTCGTGACATTTAAAATGAAATATCCAGTTTATTTAGAAAAAGAAGATTTTATCAGATTTTTTCTTCTTTCCATATTTTTAGCCAAAACAGAGACGGTACAATACGTTTGAAATAATACTCGTAGGTTTGAATTCAATTACTGCTTGTCTCCAAAATCTTCTGAACCGATTTAAGAAGAAGAATTTGTGGATTGTTTTTGTAATAAAAACAATTGAAATGCGCTTTTTGATAAAAAAAGGAAATATTTTCACAAAAAAAAAAACCGCATTCAAATCGGTCCACCCGCTTAAGAGCTACGGTGCCACAGACAGACAGACACACACACACAATCACACAGACATACAGAAACACATAGTGGTCAAACTTATAACACCCCTCTTTTTGCGTCGGGGGTTAAAAAAGGTAGGCAGTTTTAAAAATCATAATGAATAAGTACTTTAGATCCATTTTTGCTGAATGTTATTATCTACAGGTATAACATTTTAACAGTACATCTTTGCGTAATTTAGGTTGAAGTTAGTTCAATTGTTTTTTTTTGTGATTTTTGTGTTTCTTTCATTATTATATTTTCATTCATACTACAACCTATTTCATTATTATATTCAGAATGGGTGGGCTAATTAAGTAATTAAATTAGTTAAGTAAGTATTTGTTTAAATACATTAAATATTAGCTTTCAATTGATACCAATGTTATTACAATACAAATTCCCCACGCAAATTGTCCCGCTCTCGCTAATATTATTTAATACGAGAGTGAGAGGGAAAATATGGTGCCCCGATATTCTCACGGGATAGGGTTTAAAATCTCGAAATAACAACCTTTGGGCTTAAAGTCATGAAATTTGGCAAAGTGGCTTTTAATGCCATGTCAATGAAAACCACGATGCAATTTTCGGGAATTCCCACGGGATTTTGTAAAATTCCGGAATTTCAATACAACTGCTGTACCTATTTAATGATTTACTTGTGCGAAGCTGCGGGTAAACTCTAGTATCTCATATATAAAAATCCATCTAGCTGCTTAGGCTGTAGAGAGGATAAAATAGACATAACATAAACATAACCTTCCTGCAGTTAGGTAAAAAACATTCTTACTACATAAAACATACAATAAAACTTATGCACTTTGTACGTAAGCTATTACAACAATAATTCTAGTGAAGTTTGTCTAACATACACTGAACCATATCGCCTACGGTGCTACGAATGCCGTAGCAGTTCTACGAAAGTGCTACGAGCTACGATATATTTTAATTTGTGTGTTTTACTTGAGTTGAGATTACTATCTCAGCTAAGACTTACGAGCTGAGGTCTCGAGTCCTAATCTAACAGTTGCACAAAGAGAATGTTTTACAGAATATATATTCAGTTTAATGTGATAGTGCATTATGATAAAGCAAAATGGAAAAGCGGTAATCAAGACAAGTGTTGAACAAAAGGACTGAGCGTGTTGAGTGTTTCATAATTGAGTATTTTTTGTTTGATTATTGAAAGTTGTAGCTTTTGGCTATGGTAGCTTTTTTAAGGTGTCATGTGCTTAATTTTGGTGTGGAAAATATTTTTATTTAGATGTACTCAGAAACAAAATCTGAATTAGTCTGTCTGATTAAAGAATGGAATACTTAACAAATAAAGAAGATCTGGCTCACACTATAGTTTCTTGATTATTTAGTAAGTAATTATCCTTTATACTCCTGTCATTTATGTATTGTATGTGTAGTGTTTATTTATTTATTTTAAATTTAGTTACAGATAATAATATAATAATGTTTAATTTCATTATTGTATATATTTAGATATTTAGGGTTTACAAATGCATTGATATTTATCTAAAATTTAGATTCTAAATGTTTTGCTCTATTTGTCAATCCTTGTTTTTTGACACTCAAAGGTTGACTGGCAGAGATCCCTTCAGGGACAAGTGAACCTTTTTACTTAACACTTTATTTTTTTGTAACCTTTTTGTAAAATAAAGAGTATAAACAAACACACAAACAAATATACTTTCACACAGGTATTACAAAATTGAGGATAATGTAAATATGGTATGAAATAAATTAAAGAATGTAAATTAGATCCTCTTTTTACCACTCTTGGTACTCTTGTATTTTTTTGCATACAAAGAATGCATCAGTTATGCTACGAAAAGTATGCATTTACATTAATAAAAAAACACTCATAGTTTCGGTTTCTAAGACATTAAACCGCAACATTTGGTACATTTTATAAAAAATACTTTGTATATACTTTATTTGCAACGCATCCCAATCTTCCGATGGCTCGCGATGCGGTTCGATCTCAAACGTGCTCTCATCTTGACGTAGAATGTAAACTGATGCATGTGGCGAACTTAGTAGTTCAAGTTTTATCACAAACAAGGTTGCCTGCGACTTTCTTTGAGAAAAAATTGGAACCCTCAGAATCTCATCAAATGCATCATTTGTCCCTTTCAGGGCTCAAAACTGACTCCATATTATGAAATTTCATTTAAAACGGTTAGCGGGATAATTGTGAAGAGACAAAAGACGAAACATGCATAAGTAGTCAGATAATTATACAGACAGCGTTACTTTCGCGTTTATAATATTAATTAATAGGGAAGTAAACAGAAATATAAGGAGATTTCTTTTATTGTAGGTAAATTTGTTTTAAAAAAAGCCCTCGTTTAGGTTCTTGCTAGTTTCTTTTCAACACAGTTTTGAACCCCTGACGCAAAAAGAGGGGTGTTTAAGTTTGACCGCTATGTGTGTCTGTGTGTCTGTCTGTCTGTGGCACCGTAGCTCTTAAACGGGTGGACCGATTTGAATGCGATTTTTTTATTGAAAGCAGGTTTTTTAACGATGGTAATTAGACATGTTTTATCAATATCGGTTGAGCTGTTTTTGAGATATTAAGCTTTGAAGTGACAAAGTCGGGAGTTTTTCAACTTTTTGTTTGCTAGGTTATTCTCCATTATTAGTGCTTGTTGTAGCCTAATGGAAACAAGAACATTATTTTTACTTTGATTATGAATTGGAATAGTTCGACATTTTTAAATATTCACGACATATTTATTATACTAATAATCAAAATAGAAATATAAGATTTTTCTTTTCTAATAATAACATCAACATAGCTTGAACCCTGTGACAGCTGTCATCCCAAAAACAGTTTAATGGGTTTTTGTTAGAATTGGTTAGAAGGTGAGGTGACATCTATCTCAAGTCAAGCTTTATTAATCCCGTCACTACACATTTTGCCCCTAAAATGAACGGACGGACTGTTTCTAGTTTGATGGACAATTCTTTATTTCTTAGAAGCCTTTGCTGTTTGAATAAAAATAGATTGATACAGTTCTTCGAATCCTGACACAAAAAGACTGATAAAATACAAACTAAATAATCTGTTTTATCTTGACAATGCACTACTTTTATTTATGAATAAATAAATAAAACGCATGAATAAAATTTCAAAAAACATTTTATTTAGTGTGCCTCCCATAGACGCAAAGTGGGGGTGATTTTTTTTTCTCATCCAACCTTGTAGTGTGGGGTATCGTTGGATAGGTCTTTAAAAATTATTGGGATTGCGATAACAATTTTTCGATTCAGTGATTTGTTTGCAAAATATTCAACTTAAAGGTGCAAATTTTTATTAAAATCGAGCGTTCCCCCCCTCCTCTAAAATCTAAACCGGTGAGTAAAAAATTTTGAAAAAAATCAGAATAGTAGTAAGTATATCAAACTTTCAAGGAAAACTATAACGGATAAGTTTGCTTATATATAATATACCTAAACTTGGAAGATTCCGTATAAAATATGAAATCCTTAGAAAAATATTACTTATTTTTTTCGTAATGGCTACGGAACCCTATTTTGGGCGTGTCCGACACGCTCTTGGCCGATTTTTTTTATTATTTATACAGCTCGCAAGAGCAAAACTTTTACAGTGTGGGATAATTTTCGAATGGTAAACTACTGACATAGACAGTCAGACATTAAAAGTTAATATGTTTCAATATTTTCTTATTGGTCGTGCCGTAAAAGCTCCATTTATACAAAATTTCAAGTTTTTTGGTTAACTAAAAGCATTCTATAGCTTTTGACTTAAAAGTTTTACAATCTCTAAGGCAGAGTTTTTCAAACTATGGGTCGCGACTCACGGACTCACGGGTCGCGGATGCCCCTTTAGGTAGTCGCGGTATCTTTAAAATACTATCACCGTTATTGTGTATGATGATTCAATGTTTGTATTATCAATTTATCAAACTAGGATAATACAAATAACTATAGTAAGTGGAGGTAGGCAGGGGGTCGCTAAATATTTTTTTAACCAAGAAGGGTCGCGTCTAGAAAATGTTTTGCTCTACTCTAAGGAGTAGCAGACTTGAGTATTTTACTTTAAATGAGATATTAATTACGGTTTGATAAATCCACGCGTTACTGAAAAAAAGCTTTCACAACAAAGACGGATGGAAAACAAAGTGATCCTATACGGGAAGGTTCCATTTTTGCTGCATGACGCATGAAATCTTATAAACATGGTTTTTTCCTGGTAGTCAACAAACTGCTTAAAACACAAAGAAAAGCAAGTACCTACTTAAAAAATCATTTTAAGTTTAAATCTGATACTTATTTCTGTCTATTATAAAGGTTGCCTGGAAGAGATTGCTCTGAAGTAATAAGGCCGCCTATTGCTTATCTTGGTAAGTCTCATACTCCTGTATTTTCTGTACTGCTTACTATGTGTTGGTATTTAATAAAGAGTCATTGTATTGTATATTTTCGCCAACTGCTCACTAAGGTGTTGTAAATTCTGTTTTAAACTAAACCACGTTTACATTCTACATCTCCCAACCGTTCCTGTTGAATTGTTGATCTCCTTATACATACGAAATGAAAACGCGAAGTGTATTAGAAAGGTTGGGAACCACTGCCTTTGAGCAACCTATGCATTGAATCGCAACAGAACTATTTGAGAACCTTTGCAGTTTTAGTAAGGGTCCTGACCCTTTCTAAAAGTGCAAAGGCAAGTGCAAAAGAAAAGATAAATGCAAAGTGCATTGAAAGAAATTATAGTAAGAAATCTTCTGTATAATATACCTCGTAAGATTAACGTTAAATTTTGATTACAACAAATTGAAACTTAATGTTAATCACTAAAAATATACATTTTCTTTGACGTCCCATTAATAATTAAGTGCTAATTTGTAAGTCTGTTTATTCATTTGTTACCTTTTTACGCCTAAACCGTTGCCTAAACTGATTTAGATAAAATTCGGCATAAAGATGGTGTCAGTCCTGAGGTGGACTTAGGATAGTTTTTATCCCGGAAAATTGTGTACTTTACGCGGGATAGCGACAGACAAATTCTACGCGGACGGAGTCGCACGCATCAGCTAGTATATATACATGTCCTTAATTAAGGACGTTGGACATCAAGAGGAGGTTTAACCTTTTTTGTTTTTTTAATTAGATACTTATTTCCTCCTATTTCATACCTATACTAAGCTGACTGTAGTTTGATCGTTGGATATGTTTTAGTGAAATTTGATGCGTGAGTAAATTACCGTCGAAAATAATAAAATGTCCTGATTCCGAACCACTTTATGAGTGTTTGAATGAGTTTGTATGAATCATAAAGTGTTTTTATAAGGTTTCTTCCACACAAATACGGGGGAAATTTAAGTATTATCTAATCTACGTCTCAGAGTTTGCTACCTGAAAACAAAATAGCAAAACATATACTATCTCATCGTATTTTTTCTTTGTTTATCGCTGGAATGTGTTTGAAACTAATACATAATGGTCATTAAATTTGTCGTAACATAATTTTTGGAAAAACTATTGGTACAATGAAAACTACATCGTGTAATCGACTGATTGATTAAAGTGGATCCTTTATTTTTATGTTTGTTAGTCTAACAACTGGTAGCATGGTGTACGGTTGTGTCACTCTGAAGATGAGCTCTGGTTGAGTTCGAAACGCGTCACTGTAGTGTGGTGGTGGTGATAGATGGGTTTGTGTGATTTGTGTGTGTTCTTACAGTGTGGAGGTGGAGGAACTGCATGAACACGCATATTTTGCATAAGCTTAGCTATCGTAAGGTCGCGGGTGAGCAAGGAAATTCTTTTAGTTCATTGATATGGACCTCCGCAAAGTAACGCCTGATTCAATAAATCCTTTATTTTAATTTAATTTATTTGATGTACGGACAAACTATTTGATCCCTGACTCGCCGTATAACGTTCTCACAGTAAGTGAATTCCCTTGTCAAGCAATGCGATGTCACTATGAGTTTTTCTACGAAAAGGTTCCACAATGGGTCACGATTCAATCGGTTCGATAGTAGGTACATAAAAACACTTAAAATTAACTGTTAACAAGAAGATAAAAACCGTCCAAGAGCGTGTCGGACACGCCCAAGATAGGGTTCCGTAGCCATTACGAAAAAAATCAAGTAATATTATGTGCGTTATAACACAATTAAAACACTTGCTCCAGTCTTAAAATCTATTACCAGAAAAAGAGGGTATCTTCACGGCACTTAAGTCTTTTTGTTGAGAAGCGCAGTTTTTCGGCTATAACTCAAAAACAGTATATCCGATCACGTTGAAACCAATTTTGGTTGAAATTATTTATTAAGCGTTACCTTTCCATATATTTTTTTAAATTTTTCGACAAACGGTTTACAAGATAGAGGAGGGGGGGCACAATTTTTGCTACTTTGGGAGCGATTATTTCTGGAAATCTTCACTTAATCAAAAAAAAAACCTTACTATCTCTTCAAAAGAGCTGTCGAACTATGTGCCACACGTTGATGAGAGTTATTTTTTTTTTAAATTTCTCTTATGTGTTTGGAGTGCCCCCCCTATAAATATTTATTTTTGTAATTTTACTACAAAACTAAATAGCGGCTTTGACAAGACATCTGTACTCCAAATTTAATTGATATACATCTTGTAGTTTTCGAGTAAAATGCCTGTGACATAGGGATGGACGGACAGACAGACAGACAGATGGACTTGACGAAACAATAAGGGTTTCGTTTTTGTCATTTTGGCTACGTAACCCTAAAAAGAACTAACCTAAGATACCTTTACAAATTCTTTAGTCATAATATCGATTTATATAGAATGGCAGATTCATTACATGAGAATTTATTACTATTATTACTAAAATTATTTTAATTATATGGAATGAGTGTTATGACAAAAATAGGTACATTAACATAACACGTAGGTAGATAGTTTTACACAAAGCTTAACTTAGCGCTGGTCTCTTTCTGGTTTCTCTGTGCATCTATGTTTCAGTTTGTATTTTCGATATCTTAACTTAAGTTCGTATTTTTTTTTTCGTTTTAATGTTTGAAGCCCAAAATTCTTAGCTTTATTCCATGTGAAAGTACCCTTAGTGAGCGTGAAGAGTTCAGTTCAGCGATGTGGAATTATTTTTATCTCCCTCTGAGTCACTGCTCTGTAACACACATAATTTTGACAATAGGGTGACAACATTTTATGAAAAACACAAAAGTTACCTAAGATTTTTTTATCTAAGATTTGTCTGACAAATACTGTTAATAAGCTTATTTAACTTTAGATATTATGTTCATTCATTATTAATGTCAGATTTTTAACATTTATTACCATTTTTAATAGTTACTAGACAGTTATACTCCATTTATTTTAAGATTTGAAACGTAACGGTAAAATTTGCACACTTTTTTAAATGAAACAACGGAACTATTAAAATTGTGTGAACTTCTATTGTAAAAACATAACAAATGACTCTACTAAATGCACATGTAGGTATTTTTAGTCCATTTGTGTTCGAAATATCGAAAAACGTGTGTTACAATTTGACCGTTAATAAAACGGAGTATAGGTACCGTCATGTACTCATCCCCTTATTAATAAAATTACGACTTTACCATCTTAGCTAATACCCCACACTATAGGGTTAGTCGAGAAAAAAGTCACACCCACTCAACGTCTATCGGAGGTATCCTAAAAAAATTTTTTTTATTTTTTTTTTATTTTACTACGAGTACTTTGTCGGCGTGACTGATATGTATATTCATGCCAAATTACAGCTGTCTACTAACGGTCTCTGACCATAGCCGTGGACAGACAGACAGACAGACGGACAGACACGGCGAAACTATAAGGGTTCCTAGTTGCTTATGGAAACCCTAAATATAAAATATATACACAAGGCACAAAATTTGGCCCACTCTCCATACAAAATAACCTATTTTTCCATACATTTCATGGCCAGATTTTTGCCGCTCAGTAATATACATTATAGAACATATAAAAAATCCTTATTATTCATAGCGTTGTCAGTGACACAATTACCTTAAAAACCGGCCAAGAGCGTGTCCGACACGCCCGAAATAGGGTTCCGTAGCCATTACGAAAAAATTAAGTTATATTTTTCTAAGGATTTTGTATATATTTACTCTTAAACTACTGATAATTCTCAAGAAAACTTAACCGTTATAGTTTTCCTTGTAAGTTTGATATACTAACTACTATCCTGAATTTTTCCAAATTTTTCCACCCACTGGTTTGAGGGGGGAGGGGGGGACGCTCGATTTTAATGAAAATTTACACTTTAAAGTTCAATATTTTGCAAACGAATCACTGAATCGAAAAATTGTTCCAGCAACCCCATAATGGTTTTAAAAGACCTATCCAACGATAACACTAGAAGACTGGATGAGAAAAAAAAGTATACTCTAAAAAAATATTTTTAAAATTTTTTGTTTTACTATTTTGTCGGCATAGTTTACATATATATTCGTGCAAAATTACAGCTTTCTAGCAAAGATATTCCCTGAGCAAAGCCGCGGACGGACAGACAGACAGACTAACTATAAGGGTTCCGTTTTTGCCATTTTGGCTACGGAAACCTAAAAATAATGTTGGTACCCATAAAAAACCAAAGCGTGGTCACCTCAAACCCATCTTTATCTAGAAGCCGTGCGTCGCTTGCGCCGCATAAATTTTATTGCTTTCCCATCGCATCTCACATTGTCCCAGGAAAATACGAGAGCCAAGCACCATGATTTTCCCCAAGGAAATTGCAAAAAGTATCAAAACGACGTCCTTACTAAGTAGTTTTAGTAATAAACTAGAATGCTCATAACATTTTAACGTTGCGGGTTTTCATTTAATCAAATAAATGTGCACAGAAATAAATTAGGTTTGGTTACACCAAGTTAACAAAACATTATAGTAATGCAGATTTTATCGAATTTTTATAACTGACATACTATGTAATAAATGATTTTTAGTTATAATTGTTTTATTTGATTTGATTGCATGTTGACATTGATAATATATTTTTTTCATTTTATAGTCACTTTTTTATTTTAATAATTTTAACATTTTTACAACTAAATATATATATTGCGAACTATACTATTGACAATTTATACAATTTTAAACGCTGACATTTTGTTAATAATAAAACTTTAATTTTTATTTTTCTTATTATCGTTAAGCATTGTTTTTCCTTCGCTCAATTCAAATAATGTATCAAACAATTTAAATTTAATAAACAATTTAGAATGTAAGAAAATTGCGCAGTGCCCTAACAGGGTATCATGTACCTACTCGCATGTTTACTTTAAGGTTTACAATAATTGTATAAGTGAACATGATCGCAATAAATGAATGAATCACAAATTAATATCAAATTCGTCAATGCATTTTATGAAAAAAAAAAATACAATTACGGTTCGTGTACTCTATCGATCAATAAACCAATGAACAAGACCCAGGTTCGACATTCGCTTACCAGAAGCGGGCCAAAGTAAATTTCATCGAAAGGCGGTCGAGGAATACTTTTTATAGCAAGAGAAAGAGCAAATAGTCGGACCTTTATGAGGCTAGCCAGCCTGTGAGGCAGGAATGAAAGAAAGCAAAAGAAACTTTCGTAAAGGTGCTGGTAAACTTTCATCATCATCATCAGCCGGAAGACATCCACAGCTGAACAAAGGCCTCCCCCTTAGACTCGCCACTTGCATCCACCGGATAACCGTTGGGGGAGAACAGTCCTCGAGTGGCGACCACGAACCGGGAGACGAAACGTTGGCAGGCCTCCCACCAGGCATAAGATAAATTCAGATAAAGTTTATTCAATTAATTGGTTCAATTAAAGTCTATGTAACAAAAAAAAAACACAACAACAAAAAGTAACAAGTGCATGTGTATGTAAAAGGGTAAATATAGACGTTACCTTAGAAATCTTGCTTAATTAAGCACATGTGCTTACATCTTATTTTGATTCAACTGATTGCTTGAGATAAATTGAGCACAGAACTCAATTAAGTAATTCGGTATTATGTAAATAAGCTGAAGAGAAATGAATATCAAGGAAGGAAAATGTGTTTTACTCATCTCATCATCTCAACCTTTATACGTCCCATACTAGAAAGCACAGGCCTCTTCTCAAAATGAAAGGAGCTAAGCCGTAGTTTTTCTTTTATTCGACTGGATGGCAAACGAGCAAGTGGGTCTCCTGATGGTAAGAGATCACCACCGCCCATAAACATCTGCAACACCAGGGGTATTTCAGATGCGTTGCCAACCTAGAGGCCTAAGATGGGATACCTCAAGTGCCAGTAATTTCACCGGCTGTCTTACTCTCCACGCCGAAACACAACAGTGCAAGCACTGCTGCTTCACGGCAGGATTAGCGAGCAAGATGGTGGTAGCAATCCAGGCGGACCTTGCACAAGGTCCTACCACCTGCAAGATCCCACGGGGATTTAGAGCGATTTGTGGACTTCGCAGATTGAATTTCTACGCTAGTGTGTGCAGACTTCTTCCGCATATCGACACCTGCAAGGAATATCATCGTAACTCAATTTCACTAACTTTACAGGGCGGCACATCAAAGATTGATATTTTTATGATAAAAAAAAAATTGAGTCTCGGTACTGTTGTAAACTTTTCTTTCGTTCGCTTTAGAGCTGGCAACCCAGTTCTATTTTCAATATTTAAATTTTAAACAGCGAACGGATGCAAGGGAGTCTAGGAGATCACTGACTTGTATTCTAGCAGCCAAAGCAAATGGTTCGAAATAAATCCATGAAATTCACACTATATCAACAGTACAAAACCGCCGCGTACTTTATAATCAACAAAACTAAAACTATGGAACTTTATCATTGTTTTGTCACAAATACATTTCTTTTACCCATTTTAATTACTTGCGGTGATATTCTACAACAATAGAACATTATGTTTGGAAAATTGTGTTGTAACTCAGAAATAAAATTATCTTTGTACGTATTCAATGTTAGTATAATAAGGAGTTATTTCGAGCCATTGCGACAAAGGTAGTTTGAAAGGACTATGGCGTAACTAAAATTGCTATTTTATTCACCCCAGTGCACCCTTACTTACAATGTTTTTCCATGCCCTAACTTTTAAACGCAAAGGAGTTGAGATACAAGGATAAGAGCTAAAAAAAGATGATTATGTTTTTTGCAAAATCATGATTGTTACTCAAAATTGTCGAAAAGTGAGTTACGAAGATATTCCTTGCAGGTGTGGATATTTTCCTGTACCGTAAAACACATGGTTAATTACAAATGCATTTTTACACATAAACTTTTGAAAAACGAGTTGCGCGCCCGGGTTCTAATCCACATTATAATTATAGCAAATAATCTCTTAACGAAAACATTTATTCGTAACATTACAAAAATAAAAACTGACAGATAAAAATACGGATTTCTTAACTATTGCAGTATAAAAATTAGATCGTTATTTACGTATTTGTAAAAGAAAAACTAGTTTAAGCAATTCAAAGGCAACCAAGCGAAATATTTAGAGTGGAATATTTTTAATTTATTTATAAGAGTGGAATATTTTCAATATAGAATTTTTTTATATTTTGATTGGAATTGGAATGTTAGTTTCATTAGATTATTATTTTGTGCCTATTACTATATCGAAAGCAGTTGGTACTATTCAATTTTAGAGACGCGCTAAGTACCCTCTTATTCGTCCTGTTAATTAGAGGCTAGTGTTTCTAAGCAGATTACTCGAGTTTGAAGCCGTTGTGGCCTAGTGGCTTGACTTGTGGCCTCTCAAGCAGAGGATCGTGGGTTCAAACCCCGGCTCGCACCTCTGAGTTATTCGAAACTCATGTGCGAAATTAAATTACTATTGAAATTCACCATGCGTTTTGCGGTGAAGGAAAACAACTACACAAACCTGCGGAGCGATTCGATGGTGTGTGTGAGGTTCTATATCCAGATCTGGCCTCGTGGGAACTACGGCCCTAGCTCTCTCGTTCTGAGAGGAAGCCTTGCCCTGCTGTGGGACGTATATAGGCCATGATAATGATAATGATGATGATACAAGTAGCAAAGTACGCGCTTTAGACGCTTAATAACGCCTGTTTGAGCCACACAAAGGAATTTATTAATTGGACTTGTAATTAAAAATATCTTTTTAAATTGCGACGACGCGCGTCCTTAAAAAATTGTATTGACACAAGATTGGATCGTTTTTGCTGGGCTTCTTAAATACTACTAACATTATAAACTAGCGACCCTCCCCGGCTTTGGACGGGTGCAACTTTGAAAAATATAGGAAATTAAGAATTAATAGTCAAAATACCACAAACGGGACTTATCACGCTAACACACACGATTGATTTTTATTTCGTTGTTGTTTCGATCACATTACAGCGGCCGTGGTCACGCACGAGTAGACTCAACCAGCACCACCCACCACG
The DNA here is from genome assembly GCF_025370935.1 of Choristoneura fumiferana. Taxonomy (NCBI): domain Eukaryota; kingdom Metazoa; phylum Arthropoda; class Insecta; order Lepidoptera; family Tortricidae; genus Choristoneura; species Choristoneura fumiferana. The sequence continues at coordinate 16,598,655 of NC_133485.1, forward strand.
GCCGCTGTAATGTGGTCGAAACATCGAGGTAAATATTACTCGTGTGTTTTAGCGTGATAAATCCCGTTTGTGGTATTTTGTCTATGAGTGAAAATCACGATAGTTTAAAACATTAAGAATAAATGCCGATAATCAAAAGCATTTCACCTCCGTTTTCCTAAAACTACACCTTTAAACCGGCCGTGACCTAGTACTAGGTCTTTTTGCAGGTGGTAGGATTGCTACCACCATCTTGCTCGCTAATCCTGCCGTGAAGCAGCAGTGCTTGCACTGTTGTGTTTCGGCGTGGAGAGTAAGACAGCCGGTGAAATTACTGGCACTAGAGGTATCCCATCTTAGGCCTCTAGGTTGGCAACGCATCTGCAATACCCCTGGTGTTGCAGATGTTTATGGGCGGTGGTGATCTCTTACCATCAGGAGACCCACTTGCTTGTTTGCCATCCAGTCGAATAAAAAAAAATACTAACTTATGGTGAAAACCGTATTAAAATTCGTTACGTAGCTTGAAAGATTAAAGCTTACATACAAAGACGGCAAAACGGATCGAGCGGTTGAAACGCTCAAAACTCCACCAACTCCCTGCAGGGCTACTCCGAAACTCGAAACTCGAAGTTCGTGTCGTGCGGTCCCTCTGACACTTATACTATTTAATACGAGAGCGAGAGGGACCGCACGACACGAACTTCGAGTTTCGAGTTTCGGAGTAGCCCTGCTGCTTCCGTGGCCTGGCACATCACACAACAGCAAAAGGTGCGCACGTCAGCATATCAACCGCTTGTCAAACCAGATACAAATGCGTATTCAAATCACAACTTGGCAATAAAAAAACTGTAAGCTTGAGAAGGGTTCGCCCGCTGTCGGAAACTTTCTGATTTATCGTCACAAATTTCACGTCTGGTTGCGAACTAACGTAGTTATAGTTACGTTCTAACGTGGAATACTAAGTCATGGGCATTGCGACTTCGTAGAAGTAAGAGCGTTTTCACATTATCCGATCCGATATCGGTGTCGGACGACAATAGACGACATCCGACAGCCGACACCATGTGCTGCTTTCACATATTTCCGACAAAAATAGTTTTATTTATTTATTTTGATTAATTTGCTTGATTTTTAGTTTCACATAAAATTATTATTATTATTATTATTTAGAAGCCTGTAGAGGTGTCCCACTGCTGGGCAAAGGCCTCCCCCATGTCCTCCATTCTACTCTTTCTTATAAATTATAAATAAAACTTTTTTGTTTGTGGCTGTTGACACCTGATTGTCTTAGCCTTAGACGAAGATTTTATTTTATGCACTAGAGCATAAATAGTACATTGTTGTAGAGGCACGAAAGTAACCAAAAGATGAACGAGTTCGTTTGAAGTGCGATAATACGAGTTCATCTATTGCACTTTTGGCCGAGACTAAGCATTGTGCTTTTCGCGATCACTGCGAGGAAATAAAAATAGTGTCACCCCTCCCGCACGCCAGCACGCCAGCTCAGCGCGCCAGGAATGAAATTCAGAAATTATATTCAAAAAAGTCGTATCGTATTATGAAATACATATATTGATACGACCTGTTTTCGTAATGTGTTACATTGTTGTCGTGTTTTTGCCAAAAATGTGTCAGCTGTTAAATGTACATTATATAGGAAGTTTTGGGTACTGGATTTAGGTTATGTATGGTCACATTTTCGAGCAGTGTCGTGAAAAAGTAATTTTATGTCGCCTAGATCCTGCATAAATACCAATTTACGAGCATGAGAAGTGAAAAAACCTTTTTTACCATAGCTTTTAAATTTTCATGACTGTATTATTTTATTATTTTAGTAGTTTCATACAGCGAGGGTACTGAGTAGTACCTAAGCCGCTCAGTCTTGCAAAGCCGATCGGAATGTTACGAACACGATTACGTTCGGTCAGTGAACGAATGACGATACTGAATGAAGGCAAGTTTATTGAACTTGACTTGACCACTAGACTTGGCTGGCTTTAGAAATAATCAACCTTGAACTACACAAGATGTCTTCGAATTAATCCGGAGTATATTTCTAGTATTTCTTCATACAAAAGGTGTCGTGTTATGAAAAAGATTGAAAAACACCAAACTAGGCTATGCGCTATCTCTCACTAAGTGAGTTATATATATTTTTTCAATAAATAGTTTGTGCTCAGGTACTTTCACAGCTTACTGTATGTTCTAAACCAAAACATCACTCCAGAATATCAGTTGCTGCCGAACTAATGGAAACTTATCCGGTCCTGGTTTCACAGAGAACAGGATTTTGTTTTAACAGCTAGTTCACTTCGCCAAAAACACGCTAGATTTAAAAACTTAGCTAGAAGTTTGACCTAACATATTTATAACTATTTAAATAACGACAGGGTGTAAAGCTGGTTTGACATTATTAAAATTTAACAAAAAAATAGATTTATGATGAAAACAATAAAATGGAGATTTGCATTATAATTATCACCCGATAAGAAGTAGCTTAACGTAATTGAAGGTAACTCTAGCCACCAATTTAAATTTCTGTGTTTCAAAAAGTTAAATCTAAAAAACAAATAAAAATTAACTCTATTACACTATGGCCCACAACAGACATAAATGTTATTGAATTCGTGGACACAACAATTGCAAAAATTAAGAAAAAAAATCTTTATTCATTTAAGAAGATGCTGCTTACTTCAGAGCTATCACATTTTGACGTTATTTCGCAGAAATAGGTATTAATAGCGTTTGATAATATGTTTATGTTGTGCTTTCATAGGTTTGTACAATACAGCATCACCAAATGAAATGTAATCTCTGTTAAAGCACTTTCTCTACAATAAAGTCCTCCAGTATTTTACAAACTGATTGCTAAGGTTCTTCGCTTCGCTATATAACAGCGTCTAGAGTGACAGTGGCAAATCTGTTTTTCTCCATCTAACCAGCGAACACACCCTAGCCACAAACCAGACAGGGTCTGCAAATTGAGGTGGTTTCCGCCGGGAGCCGAACACACGACCGTTTCCGCGGCTCAAAGACAGCGGGCCCTCTTAGCTAAGTGCTTGTAAGTTATGTGGGTTGAGATTAGATGATTCTTGAGGGCTCGTGTAAATCGAGGGGAGAGCCGTTGGGAAAATTATCTATTATTGGAAACATAGATATATCTATTATTGAGAAGATAATAATTATGACTGTGGACTGACGACATCTGTGAGAGATGCCCGTAACCGGTGGATGCAAGTGGCGGTCGTTCATTGTGGTGTTCTAAGGGGGAGGCCTTCGTTCAGCAGTGGACGTCTTCTAGCTGAAGATGATGATGATGAATTATGGTGAAAAGAGCGCCGTATGCTTTCACGATCAGCCAGAGGGTCTCTCAATAGACTTGTCATTGTCATGTGGAAGTCAAATTTCAAATTTCAAAACGCAATGAGAGTATGTTGGGCCCATAACCAGAATAATTTGTGACAGAGTAAATAGCTCAAATCTGAAAACGCTATTACAGCAAAAATATTCAGTTATGACAAAAGTTGTACAACAAAGCAATTCAGCACCCTACATTCTGCTCTGTATTAATACACACAAGGACACAATCACAAACTTTAACATTATTATTAATATTATTATATCAGTAGAGCTCCAACCTTTTTACAGTCAGTGAAGTAAAATTTTAACTCTCTTTAATTAAATTGTTTACCGTCCCAGTTTTATTTACACAGATCCGTTTACGGTGCTGCTAATACTCTGGCTGTTGATCTAACGGATTATCGACCAATTCAGAGTTAAATTTCATTAGCAAAATGGTAAATATTAACCGTTTCGTATAATTTTCGCTTGTTTGATGTACTTTATTAAATAGGTCTGGACTAGATCGTTGCTTTGATACAGAAGTATTTGATTGGTCAACTGTATCGCAAAAATAGACGTACCAATACCCTGCCCATACTGATGCTTTTCAGTCTTACATTTCTTACTTCATAAATAAAGACACATATTTTACGACGTATGTATACTGTCTGTCCTATAACTTACGGTACCCAAACATAGTCACTTACAGAGTCACAGAAAACCAAAGTGAGGGTTTGTCAAAGAGCTGTGGAGCGCAGCATGCTTGGAGTGGAAAGGATTGACCGAATCCGGAACACGGTGCTGCGTTCTAAAACACGCATTGTCGATGTCGGTGCAAAGACTGCAAGGTTGAAGTGGGACTGGACCGGCCACGTCAGCCAAATGCATCCACTGCGGTGGGCTAAAAATTCCACTGAGTGGATGCCACAAGGCGGATGGCGACGGCGGGGTAGGCCCAGACGGCGGTGGCGGGACGACCTGGACATATTTCTCGACGACTGGCCTCAGGCTGCTTTGGATCGGGAGAAATGGAGGACATGGGGGGGAGCCCTTTGTCCTGCAGTGGGACATCAATCGAGGCTAGATAAAAAAAAATTTAGACGTAGGTATGCTATAAACTAAACTATAAGTATAAAACCACAATATATGTGATAAATATCTGATATAATATTTTTGTACATCTAGACTTCTTCTTCTTACTAATGTCGTCATGTGTTCTGATTTGTTTAGGAGCTGTAGTGCTTAAAAGCATTTATACCTGCTGAGCTGGCAACATTGCATTTTTGTTAGTTTTTCTCGATTATTTCATAAAAATGGAACAAAATTAAAAATATGGTCTGTTAGAACTGTTCTTAATGTATAAGTAAATGTGTCTACTCCAATAATTATTCGTGATAGACTTTTATATTCTTTAAAAACGAACAAATGTTTATTAACGGTTTTTATGATATGATATTATTTAATTGCAGTAGACACATTAAGTTATATATTAAGAAAAGTACCACATTTTTAATTTTTATTCATTTTTTATGGAATAATCGAGAAAAACTAACAAAAGTGCAACGTTGCCAGCTCAGCAGGTATAATAGTAGATTATTGTCGTGGCCTGGAAGTAGGCAATTGCTGGCTGAGTATGAGTATTAAACGGACGAGCTTGCGAGTCCGTTTAACTAATACGAAGCCAGCAATTGCTATTCCAGCCGAGACTAATATAAAGCTTTTCTCAAAAATGGGTGAATAATTCTGAAATAGAATAAACTTTTTCTCAAAATATATTATAAAATTTAATTTTATTCCAATATTTTTCTTATGCTTTCTGCCTTTTTTCATTAAAAATAAACTGTAGGTGTATTTTTCCATCGAAAACACCACTAGCTATTTCAGACCCAGTAGAAAAAGTCCGGAGTTCCAACAAAATATCTGATACCGGCCATTAGACTTGGCTGTATACGACTTGTGCCAACATTTCCATGGCCTTTTTAACAACAAAAAAAAAAATTGTGACTTATTGCAGGCGCGCTAATTCATTATTGTCGAGCTAGCGCGCCTGCAACCTTTTTAACTTTTTAAGTTTTCGCTGACCATAAACTATGCACTTCACCTTCTGATATGTAAAGAATAATGCCAACTTTTACGGACATTTTTGAGAAAACGCTATTAACTACATCGCTCGATGGACAGGTGAACGTTCGGTGAGAAAGGTCGAGTGGTGTGGCGACTACGAAACGGAAGATGAAGCGCTGGCCTCCTACTAGGTGGACTGACAACATCGTGACAGTTGCACGCAAAACCACTTCCTTCTGTCACATGGTATGATGCGAAGGTAGAAAGAGATGGCGTCGGAGGGCGATCAGCCCACCACGCTCTCCGCTCCCCGCCAGTTGCAGCAAAGACGATAGTGACCAGTTTTTTTTAATTTTGTAAATTTAGTACTTCAACTTCTTCAAATTCCTTTTTTTAACCCCGACGCAAAAAGAGGGGTGAAATAAGTTTGACCGCTATGTGTGTCTGTCTGTAGCACCGTAGCGCTTAGACGGGTGGGCCGATTTGTATGCGGTTTTTTATTTGAAAGCAGCTTACGTTTACTAGCAATAGTTTTTTGATATGTTTCATCAAAATCGGTTTAGCGGTTTTTGAGATATTGAACTTTGAAGTGACAAAGTCGGGGGTTTTCCAACTTTTTGCTAGTTAGGTTATTACTAAACATTTTTTCTTCATGCAGTTTATTTGGCATTTATGCTTACTGTTGTACTAATTCTTACAAATGACATGAGGACTCAGAAATCTACAGATACAATAAAAAGGTAAGCTTTGTTTTAACTGTGGTTTTACCTCCAGAATTTTTAATCCAATTAAAAAGAAAACACAAAGACTCGACCACTTTTTCGATGTCAAGCTTCAGATAGTCTCGACAGACGGACACACGGACAAAAAGGATTTCATTTATCCTCTTAACGTATGGAAATCTAAATAGTTCCAAATTATCAAAATCGTTTTAAACCCTCGTGATTTTTACTCATAGTCACCACCAACGGGATTTATCACGGTAACACTAAGTCTCAAATCTACTTTTTATCCCGAAAGGAATAGCTAGCGCTAAACAAAATATATATAGTATATCTACGTAAAATAAACTTTCCGTAAACACTAAAGAACTATTTTTTGTAATAGACTCCTCTAAAAACACGTCCGCACGCCAATCACAGGCCTCTCCGCAATAGAAATAGTTTTCTCGTTAAAAGAAGGCACTTTTAAGGTTGTGCTACACTTTATTTATCGCCTGGAGTAAACGAGTTCGCGAAGGGTGGAATAGATTTAGGCTTGTTTATGAACCAATTTTTCTAGTAAAGGATAAAGTGTGTTTAAAGTTTTTGGAATACAGGTTGTCCTACTGCTGTGCAGCATGGAGGAAAAGTATCTTAAATATGCAGGTAGATAATTTTACTGAAAGAAGACTCTTTCAATATAATTTTATATCTATGTACAATATTTAAGATTTTACTTTCAGTAAAACTTTCTATCTACAACACCTGATTAAAATACTTTCTCTCCATGTAGCATACATAATTCGAATTCAAAATGCTTTATTGCTGAGCAGAGGGTCAATTATGTGACTTTTCTGACATTCACGATCACAATCAAATGACATTTGACTGCGATTGCTAGTATCAGAAATGTTACGTAATAGACCCTCCGGGTGCATAGGTTGTTATAGCATTGACTTGGTAGGTACTTACTTGACTTGGTATTAAAGTAAATGCAGAAAAGGTGAATTAAATAAAATAGTTTTTTTTTAATAAGCAATCACCAATCAACCAATGTACATAGATACCTGACTCCGTATAATGCCTATGTCCAAACGGCGCAAGTTATGATAGTCTGCCGAGAGTGTAGTGATGAATCCGTGGAAGAATATTGTTTATAAGCCGAGTAACCTGCAAGAAAAATCGTGCAAGTTACATACATTACATTGCACTACAAATTCTTAGAATTTACGGCCTCGCAATGTAATGCAACTTGCACGGTTAAAATAGACTAATGAAGATTATGTCCACCTGAGCCGTAGGCGAGGGTTGATAGTTAAGTCAAAGGTAAAAGTGGGTTACATGATCGAGTTGTACAATCTGCTGTTTACTTCGATTCTGGGAAACAAAAAACAGCAAGATTGTAGATAAATATTCACTAACTTTTATTCATGAATTACTTTATCTTTAGCATCTTTTTAAGAATTGCCAAACTATTAAAGTAAAAAAAAAACGTATTATTCAAAACACATTACTATAAAAACTTCTGTTATTCGTTGCTGACAGCGCCCGATTGCCTTGGTCTACTTCATGCGCTAGAGCATAAAAATGCATTTTATGTCGCTTCAATCCAGCATAAATACGAAGTTTATGAGGATGAGAGATGAAAAACTTATTTATATAGCATCTCCTTCGCTTCTAGTATCGACAGGGCACTTTAAGTTCCGATAGCGCCCGCATCCCTCGTCCCAACTTCGCTGATTTATTGCTCTTCTATTAATTCAGACCCACAGGCTCTGGCTTATGCTTATTCTAAACTATATGTCTCAAACTAGCAAGACATATCGTTTTAAACTTTTGCCATTTCCCTCGCAAACCTATGGCGTAAACTTCATAATGTCGTGTTCTTTTATTACATGTTTTTATGTATCTTGCTATGTCATAAAGGGAAAGTAAACATACAGAAAGGGTAAATGGAAAAGATCAAGAGGACGTTCTCCCATGCGCTGGACTGACCAGATAAAAGCCCTAACAAATACTCCTCCCAACACTTGCACCAGAGAAGCGACAGCCAGGGAGAACTGGCGTAGAATTGTTCGACGTGCTACGTGACCACGACTGCTCTGCCAAGAGTATCCGACAAAGAAGAATGTCATAAAGTGTCTCTACTCTCTGGACAGTGACTAAAACCCCGCGTAGAGTTCCTTTGCAGCATGTTCTAATGTTGTAAATTATTTGCTTGATAATTATAAAAAACGATAACAAAATAAAATACATAAATTTTATTACGTTCCGAAGTGTTAAATTGTAAATCAGTGATTTCTCCGATAATATTGTAATGTTATGAGCCTTTGTAACATACATAGTTTACAATTACCCTAACACATCGTGTGTCCGTCAGCGTAGGTATTTAGTTTCTCCCGGGATCGGACCATTTATCGAGAAACGTCCGAAAATCGTCACGGTGTTTTTTTGCAAATATTATCAGTTTAATTAAAAGTTATTTACCTTAATAATTATAGGCCTCTTACGGAAACAACGATTTAATCGTTAGTTTCCGAGATATCACATGACAGACGCGCTCCGCCACGGCCTACGATAACCTGCCGGCCACCCCGCGCCGCGCCACTCCCACCCGCAAGCTCCAAAACGAAGACTCACTCGTTAATTTTCGTTGTGCTCGCGTTTAAAAATACCTCTCTCTGTCTCTGTCTGTCTAACTACAACATCACCTTAACCTTTACCTTCAATATTTTTAGAAACATGACTTTGAGAAGTCCATAAATTCTAAGTCCTTTCAAATTTTTTCGGGCCAAGCGACCAGATTGTATGGTTGGTAGTAAAAACAGTCAAAACGAAATCCTCCGGCCGTTTAGTTTAGTGTTCTCGCGACTAGTAGTCCAAAATCATGGTTTTTAGACTGGCATTCAACGTAATAAAGACGTTCTATTCATTTTAGTTCAGAAGCTAGAGACACGTTGCATAAGTAGATTAAAATATATCATGGGACTCTTGACACCAATTTACCTAGTCCCATCCCAAACTAAGCGCAGCTAGTACTATGGATGCCAAGCAACGGATAAACATACTTATAAAGATAAATACATACTTAAATACATATTAAACATCCAAGACCCGAGAGCAAACATTTGTACTCGTATTACACTTCTAATGATCAGAATGACTTGAAAGTTTTAGCAAATACAATAAAATACAACGTTTTTACGCATTGCATACGATTTTAAAACTAAACTTTACTCATTTTATCAAGAACCATTATTAATAAACAATTTCATCATCATCACCATCATCATATCAGCCGTAGGACGTCCACTGTTGGCGGCTTGCATCCACCGAGAACCCACGGCTTTAACCAGGTCATCCTTCCATCTCGTTGGTGGACGTCCTACGCTGCGCTTGCCGACCCGCGGCGTGAAAGAATTTATTCACTTCTTTCATGCGTTGTATACGGTTTTAAACACTAAAACTCATTTTGTCATAAGAATTAAGAAGAGTTTTACTCGTTATAAAGTGTGCGACATTACCGAAATTTTACTTCTTCGGCCTTAATTGTGGTCACCCCTTAATAACGGTGACGTAGGGTTGACACCTTATTATATGCCCTCACCTTTACATAATTATATTAAAAACGAAAGCCAACAAACGACATTGAACCGTATCGCTAAGCTTCAAGGTGTGTTATCTATTTGAAAAACACTGGGTACATAAGGCATTCTGAAGCTAAATTAAGTGTAATTTGTGCTTTAAACAAGGTTTTTAAGGCATTAATTAAACATAAGATAGTACGGGTTGAGATAATTTGGGTTTGATATTTAGGGATAAAAAAAATTACCGTGACAAATGAAAGTCACGTGAAATTTATAATTTTCCACGTTTTAAAGGAAAGAAAAGATAATGAAAGTAATTTTAGCCTAAATGTGCTTTTGTTTTAGCTATTAGTAGGACGTGTGACTGTTAAAAATGTTTTGTGCCCGTGGACCGTACATGTGTGCCTGTGTGTATGGATATGGCGCGCGCGCGTGCGTGTGCGTATGTGTGTAAGTGAATGTGTGTGTATCACTATCTATCTTTAGTTATTATTATTATGTTACAATAAGGCCGCCTATTGCTTACCTTAGAAAATCTCTATGTATATACCTGTGTTTTCTATATTGCTTACTATGTGTTGGTGTCCAATAAAGAGTATTTGTATTGTATTGTATTGTATGTTACCAATACGACTGATCGAATGAAATTGAAATTTAATATATTTGGTTACAATTCAATAAACTTTCATTGGCCATTCTGAACACTTACAGTGTTTAATAAAATAAACATCAATTTCTTTACTTTTCTTTCATCAGTACCAAATTGCTTAAAATACTGAAAAAAAAAATGTTTCAATCCAATTGAAATCCATTACGATAGCAAACAACAATTTGTAAAAATAACACTTAGGCAGTGTTCGGTGGTCTATCATAATATTTCTATGCTCATTTAGAATGGCCTGAGCTACGGTGCGGGAGGTTGGAACAAAACGGACTGGATGAAATTCGTCCCTAGGGCTTGTAGGAGGCGTATCTTACACCGTAGCCAAACATGAATCAAACGGTTCTCTATCGTTTGCCCGAATTTCATATGCCATAATGCATCGTTTTCCATAATTTTCATTTGTCATAAGGTGATTTATTTCTGAAATAGAATAGAATTTTGAATCGAAGTTTGCATACCAGTTGCCGTTATTAATATCGAGTTAAAAACGGCAAAAAAATCACGTTTGTTGTATGGAAGCCCCACTTGAATATTTATTTTATTCTGTTTTTAGTATTTGTTATTATATCGGCAACAGAAATACAATATAATCTGTAAAAAATTAAAATCTCTAGCTATCACGGTTCATGAGATACAGCCTGAAGACTGACGAACGGACGTACGGACATCAGAGTCGTAGTAATAGGTACCCGTTTTTAAAAAAAATGAAAATATTTTTTTTTACGTAAAAATAAAAAACTTTTTTCGTTTAACTTGAAGTGAGTGAGGATTTCAGTAGTTATTTAAAATAATTATAGTTTTTTATGCATTTGTCTACGCTTATATTCACCAACTAAAATATTGCGAATTTAATAATTTATTAAAAAAGAGAGAATATAATTTATTAAAAAATATCCTATTAGGTAAAAAGGCTATTATATGCATATGAAATTGTATGTGACGAAAATCAGAACACTGAAAAAAGCTAATCGGATTTTTTTATACAGGAAATAAAAATACCAGAGAATACATGTAACAAATCCAAAAAGAAATGTATATAGGATGATCCAGGAACCGTAACCAGCATCAAAACCCTACAACATCAGCAAATTAATGATGTATCGTACACAAGAGCGTAAGAACTAAATAACAAGCCGTTACTCGCGACTCCGTTTGCATAGAATTTGGCTATAGCTATCCCGCTGGAACTATGCAATTTTCCGGGATAAAAAACAATCCAATGGCCTTCTCGGGACTATCTGTATACCGAATTTCATATAAATCATTTCAGCGGTTTAGACGTGATGAAGTAAAAAACAAATAAACAGACTTAAAAACTTTCGTATATATAATAGAGATGCAACGGATAGTTGTTTGGCCGGATACCTGATATCCGGCGCGACTGCTGGCCGGATAGCCGGATATTCGACAAAGTTTTACGTACCAATTAAACTAAGCTAAGTTGAGCTCGTGGGTGGCACTCCGTGCAGTTTGCAACTCGTTCAAGGACTTAGTAGGCTGTCAACGAAGGAAAGTGCGTTTTTTACTTCAGTACCATATAATTAATTTCAAATAATTGATAAATACATAAAAAAAATACCATTTTGTAATCATATCTATAAGTTTTCTTATTATCCGGTATCCAGCCGGATAGTATGCAATTATCCGGTATTGGGCCTTATTCGTAAAATTGTGGCCGGATAGGCGGCCCTCTTGTTCTGAGAGGAGGCCTGTGCCCAGCAGTGGCGTATATAGGCTGGGATGAGGCCGGATACCGAATACTGGCCGGATATCCGTTACATCTCTAATTAAAATATTCGTGGGATAGATAGATAGATAGATAAAACGTTTATTTGTTACTGCAAACACACACAATCAAAATTACATAAATTAAAAAAAAAGAACAGTCCTAAATTAAAAGAAAACAATTTTCAATTGTTTGTGTGCGCTAGTGTGTAGTCTAGTGTTTGTGTGGGATAGTGGAATTTAACACTTTTTGTTAGCAATACTTAAAAAAATTAAAGTTTATCTCACTTACACTGGTACGATATAATAGCGTTTCCTAACTTTTTTCCGGTAGGGTAAGCCCTGCTCATTCTCATGTCTTCCGAATCATCCTGTACTGGTACAGAACCTTTAGTGAATGGGTCAAAAGAATCTGACATTCAAATTCAAATTATATCGTTAAATATTTTAATAAGCAAATCCATCACAATGACAACTAAATAATGAAAACACTGATGATGAGACAAGACACTGACAAAAATACTTTTTTATCCAAAAAAATTACCGATTACGCTTCGGTGTAAATGCGCCCCGTTTGAATGGACCGTAAACTCCGAACAGGAAATTATCTCTCGGGAAGAATTCAACGATTGAGCTCAATCCAAGTGAACTGGCCTCGTCTTGCCATTTGCATTGCCTTGTCACTTGCCTCTCCACTTGCTTTCCCCCACTTGACATGCTGGCCAGTTTGCTAGACTTATAAAACAACTAGCCGTTACCCGCGACTCCGTCCGCGTAGAATTCGGTTATCGCTGTCCCATTTCCGGGATAAAAACTATCCTATATCCTTTCCCGGGACTCAAACTATCTGTATACCGAATTGCATCTAAATCAGTTTAGCGGTTTCGACGTGATGAAGTAACAAACAAACTAACAAACAAATAGACTTACAAACTTTCGAATTTCTAATATTAGTGTTACTAGTGTTTACCCGCAGCTTCGCACACGTAAATCATTAGATCCAGCAGCAGAATTGAAATTACGGGATTTTTTAAAATTCCTGTGGGAATTCCCGAAAATTAAATCGTGATTTTCATTGACGTTACATTAAAAACAAATGACAAATTTCATGACTCTAAGCCCAGCGGTTGTTGTTTCGAAATTGTATCCCTATCCCGTGGGAATTTCGGGATTTAAAATAGCCTATGTTTTATTCCAGATGTTCAGCTATCCACATAATAAATTTCATCCAAATCCGTCTAGCCGTTTCAGCGTGAAGAAGTAAAAAACATACTCACTCACTCACTCACTCACAAACTTTCACATTTATAATATTAGTAATCTTAAAGGCCCCGTGTCACAAGAGACATTGCTGCTGGGAATTGATTCCACAATGTCACTGCCCGTTCATATGTCGTTCAGCACTGCTGGAAATAGGTCTCCCGCAATGATCGCCATTGCGCCTGTCCTTGGCTGACGCACTTAACTTCTACCAGGAGCCTATCGCAGATCGTCACTCACCTGGCCGGAGAGCATCCTACACTTTCGTTTACGGAGACGCTGTCTCCACTCAAGAACTCGTTTACTCCACACCAGTTTTTCGGCGTATATGGCCAGCCCCACGGATATATATTAGGCTAGATAACGCAAACACCTTAATCTGTATGAAAACCAACCGTGTCACTTTTTTATATCTACTGTGACGTCTCAAGAGCGAATTAGCGATGTGTATTCCCCGATGCCCGCGCAAAATCGATTCAAATGCGCCGCCCGCCCGCGCCGTGGGGCTCGAGTCAGTCACTAGTCATGATTAGTCAGTTAGCGGTCAGCCTTTGTATGGGGCCAACCCCGACGTTTGGTCGGGGTTCGGACACGCGAAGTAGATGCATTTGCGTACTCTAGTGTAATCTATATCTGTGGCCAGCCCACTGCCACATCAATTTGCTGATTCTCTGCACTATGTCGATGACCTTAGTTCTATATCAGACAATCTCCATTGTTCAGTAGTCCATGTGCAGTTTTCCGAATAGACCAAAACGTGCCTGACTTATACTGCGTGTTGTTTTAATTATTTTGGTTTAATTCTTTAGTTTGATAATTTCATTGTACAGTCCGCATCAAAAGTAGCTGTACACTTTCGTACTTTGTCGTTTTACAGCCACGTACTAAACGCCATGCAAGATTGTCAATGTGTCTATGCGACAGAGTAAAAAAGTGATCCGCTACTTTTGATGCTGACTAAACTCGGACACGGCGTAACTTTTCTAAAATTTAGTTTCCTTGTTATAACTAATTTGTTTGCATTTTTTTTATTTTCGTTTTAAGATCTCTGCCGCCGTAGTGGACTTCACATTCTGAAGTCATTGATTGCAGAATGTTTTGTAGTGCTCAGCTCAGTCCACTACAAACTTCAACTTGGCTCTGAACAGGTCCTTAGCCGCAAGTTTATATCTAGTTAAGTTACTCTAGTGTACTAAGTTTGGTCGGTTGAATAAGGATTTTATCGACGAAATGTTAGTTTACACGAAGTTACAACAATATAGTTAAGAGTATATATATATATATAAAAGTTACAAGTTATGATCAATACAAGGGTAGATATCCTTTAAAAGGATAACTCCGGCTTTGTAAATGCAACTCAAAGTTTGTCAATCGTAGGTACGTATTTTTCACCCCTGATGCAAAAAGAGGGGTGTTAAAGTTTGCCCGCTATGTGTGACTGTGTGTCTTTATGTATGTGTGTCTAAATGTCTGTCTGTGGCAGCGTAGCTTTTAAACGGTTGAGCCGATTTGAATGCGGTTTTTTTTTATTTGAAAGCAGGGTTTTAACGATGGTTCTTAGACATGTTTTATCAAAATCGTTTCAGCCGTTTGAGATATTGAACTTTGAAGTGACGATGTCGTTTTCCTACTTTCTGTTTTTATGTTCCTTTTCTTTTGTACAATTTAATTTATATACATACATAAAAAGAGTACCTCCAAATATCGGCCACAGCGGAGCGTGCAAAAATATCTGACAAATCTTACCGTCCCTAGAAATAGAGTCTAATAGAGAGTATGTTAGACTAGGTAGTATATAAGAGTCCACATAAATACATACATATGTATACGGCGTGCTCTGAAACACTAGAAAGTTCGTTAAAAACTTGAAATTGAAACTCACTAATGAGCGAAATTAACAGAAAACACCCACTAGGCATAGCTCACACGATATCAAAACTCAAATATCTTATTTTAGTAATTCGAATCGTCTAATTCACTCCACATTAGTCTTCAAATCATTCGAGTCGCTCGTTTAAATAATCATTCAAAAAGTAATCCACCCTCATTCCCACATATATATACTCGTCGACTGAGAGCCTCATCCGTTTTTTTTTTCGTCGGTTTAAAAATAGCTACAATCATGATCATAAAGATACTTTGAACGAGCGGCGAAGCTCATAAAAACAGTAATGTCATACATAACTATGACACTCTTATTTGTATGTTGCGGACCAAAAGATGATCATAGCGAAGTGACCCAATGTCAAACGCATGGACACCCCGGGTTAAATATAGCTGTATATTATATTTCGATCACGATTCTTATATGTACGGGACCCACGAAATCTTTCACTAAACAATAACTAATAGTGCACCAGTGGGTAGTAAATAAAATAAAATAAAATATCATGGGACACTTGACACCGATTGACCTAGTCGCAAACTAAGCAAGGCTTGTACTATGGACACTAGGCAACGGATAAACATACTTATATAGATAAATGCATATTTAGCATCCAAGACCCGAACAAACATTCTTATTATTCATACAAATATCTGCCCCGGCCGGGAATCGAACTTGGGACCTCAAGCTTCGTAGTCAGGTTCTCTAATCAATTGGCCATCCGGTCGGTCGTGCTTGCCATTTCGTGGTCTTTGCGTATAATGTAAATAAATACATAGTAGTTTCTTTACATACTATTTTTCGCTGCGTTCGTGCCATCCTATGCGTGTGTTTTTAACCCCCGACGCAAAACGAGGAGTGTTATAAGTTTGACCGCTATGTGTGTCTGTGTGTCTGTTTGTGTGTGGCACCTTAGCTCTTAAACGGGTGAACCGAACTGAATGCGGTTTTTTTATTTGAAAGCATTTTTTCTAGCGATGGTTCTTCTATGTTTAATCAAAATCAGTTCAGCCGTTTTTGAGATATTGAACTTTGAAATAACTTTGAAAGATTTAGTAAAGTTCAGATTCCGAAGGAAGACCTGAAAACTCGAACGAGATATTTCGAAATGTTAAATTTTTTGTTTAAGAGGCCGAAATTCTGATCATGCTGGGGTTACATTTGAAATTTACCACGAGCTTTGCAGTGAAGGAAAAAACGTCTGCAGTCAACCTGCACAAACAATTCCAGGAATGTCAATGGTGCGTGTTTAGTTCACAATCCGCACTAGGCCCGCGTGAGAACACATACGGCCCAAGCCCTCTTGTTCTAGAGAAAGGTTCAGGGATCCGGCTGAGATGCCTATCAAATTCATGTGCGGTTACATTTGAAATTTACCACGAGCTTTGCGGTGAAGGAAAACAACGTGAGGAAACCTGCACAAACTTGCAGCAATTCGATGGTGCGTGTGTAGTTCACAATCCGCACTGGGCCCGCGTGAGAACTATGGCCCAAGCCCTCTTGTTCTGAGAGGAGGCCTGTGCCCAGCAGTGGGACGTATACCGTACTTGTTAAACTCAACAACATTAGTTCAGCGAGTTTTAAATTAATTCGTTTTTTAATTTTTATTACACTTTAAAGTTTATTCGAAGAAGCAATGTAAAGCAAAATGTTTGATATTTGTAGCGTGACAGGCGACGTCAATTGGGTTCTAGGATGGCGTACATTGAATTTACGATTAAATTTGTTAGAAAAAAAAACAAAAGTTAAGTTTTGATTTTAATTAAGTGGGACCATGATGGTCCAATTATCGGTGATCTATAGAGCCGCTGTTTTTAATATGACCCCTGGTTCTGGGCCACAAATTGTATAGGCTGGGATGGATGGAAAGCATTGAATGAAGTGTAATTTTTAAAACGAAGTCTATTTATAAACCAAGTGATGAGTTTTTGTATCAATACCCTTTGTTTCCAAAGCCTCATGATGCACTGTATATTGTGTACTGTTGCTTCGTACAAGCAACCCTCACGTAATCCTCATAAGTTACACCAAACCTTATCCAACCATATTTGATACAGAACTATTAACTACCACGCCAGTCGCTAGAACGACCGCCACACAATGTTCATTAGCGCAGTTGTTATATTAGAGGTATTCTATTTTGTAAGTGACTCGTCTGTGTCCACGGTATTGTATTAATTCTAATGATTAATACAAAACCACGGATACAGACGAGTTTTTTTTTTTTAATTTATTTAACTTAAAACAATTAAACATGCATTACATTTAGTGTTACTCGCCAAACTGTGGCGTTTATTGGCGAGAAGCGCTCAATTTATTTTATCTTACATAACTACCTGAACACCTCATTCTACATTGTACTAAACAAACTTGCAAACAGATAACAAAAGAATGTATATGCACAATACACACAACTAATACGTATATACGTATAATATTTTTCCCTTTCCGAAGATGAATAGGTTCCCCTTCAACAATATAAAGATGTTTATCTCCATTTCCAGACAAGCATCAGATTCAACATTGTTGGCTTTTTAATAAATTATCTTGAGTAAATGCATAGATCATGTAAATTGCACTAACGGTTGACAAATCACTTGCGTCACGAATATGGGGAACATTTTAAAATACAGCCCAGGAAGCATTAAACCAACCAGAGGCGGTATTTTAACTAGATAGATACATTAACTTAAAAAAAAACTGCTAAGTTTCTTGGAGCGCATTCTTCTTAGCAATGGTCTTTCCATAAGCGCTAGTAGTTAAAAAAAAGTGACATGTAAAATAGGCCTTTTGCCGCTTCATCATCAGCCTACAGCAGTCCACTGCTGGACATAGGCCTCTTCACAACACTCTGTCTTCAGCCCCTCGCATCCATCCACCGCCAGCGATCCTCTTAAGGTCATCCGTCCATCGCGCCTCTGGACGCCCTACACTACGTTTCCCCGTCCGTGGTCTCCATTCGAGGACTCGTCTGCTCCACCGTTCATCGGTCCTGCGACAGACGTGGCCAGCCCAACGCCACTTCAACGAATTAATTCTCTGAGCAATGTCAGTGACTTTTGCCGCTTACTTGCAGGATAAACGTTTTCAAATATTATTTTCGAATTTTTATTCGACATCAAAAAGTACCATTTCGAACCGTGTTTCATGAGGCACTCGCCACCATTCATAATTTAGGAGAGTTATTACAAAGTCGTAGTAATTATTGTCATTACTAAACCAGATTAACATTACCTGGCTACATTACGAACAGTGGCAAGTGGCTCAAAATCCCGGTTCGCGACTGTATATTTTATTTTATTTATTTATTTATTCAATGAAATTACACAGTATGACAGTAAAACTAAAGCACTGTGAATTTTAGAGTCTAAGCTATACATACAATAAAAACTAAATAATTAGTAAATAACGTTAATACACAGATGAAGGCCGTTCATCCATCTTCACGCAAAACCTCAAACATTCATCACTTACCGACGCCCATCTACACGCAAGCACATCGGTACCAGGAGATGCATCCAAAAACGCATTCACCCATCGCAGAGCGCAAACCAGCGGCGACCTGCGGCGGGACACGGTCTGCGAGGCTGGCACCGCCAACAAGGGGTACTTTCGCTCCCGAAAGGCGTATTTTGATACAGGAGGAATGAACAGACGCACCAGTTGGGACACCAAACCCGGACAGTCCGAGTCTCCCCGCAGGATACTACAAGTAACTGACATCATTGCATAGTTTCGCCTCACCTCTAGCGAAAGGAATCCCAACATCCCCAGAAGAAATTTTGTTGGGTACAGAAACGGATAGTACCCGAAGACCTTTTTGTATAAAAATCTCAAAAAGGTCTTCTGGATTTTTTCCAATAGCAGAATGTAAGAAGCTTCATGGGGATTCCAAACGGCAGAGGCTGACTCCAGTTTACTTCTCACAAGGGCGGTGTAGAGAAGCTTTATTGCCCTAGGAACGTTAAACTCCCTGGTATTGCGGATAACAAACCCATATCTGCGGTAACAATTAACTCTTAGAGCTGGTTCTCACGTGTCGGATGTCGAGCCCGGAGTTTAATCGGATATTCCAGTGGCAGAAAATTTTATATGAAGCTATACACATCCAAAACGAAACGGATCCAACACCCGACAAGTGGGAACGAGCTCTTAAAGAACATGGTCAAGATGTACGATTATGATCGTCAGCCAGAAGATCGTCTAAATTTCATTCATAAGTTGTCACACGAGCAATTTCTTATGGAATATTTTTTTAAATGGGTTTACAAGATATGAAATAAATAATAAAATTGATAGGTACCTGCCTATGCATTTCTCCAGCACTTCACTCATCAATAATCAAATTAGATCTGATAGAAAATCAGATTTCGTATTTTAGGAACGAAGGGTCGTATCCTACCGACTGCGCCATACAAAGGTGTTCGGAACGCCACAATCAACGTTCAATCCAGCCATGCCTGCTGTTTATTATTTCTTTCATTCTACCCTCACATTGTATTAGTCTAAATTTACCCTCACTGTTAACATATCGATATGACAACTATAGCTATTATCTTATTTTTTACAGGGACGGTGTGCTTTGATGCGTCTCCAGATAGTTTAATGCTCTCAGGCAGTCAAGAGACAAATAAATCGTGGAGAAAGGTTTCGTGAGTCCCCAAGTTATGTTTGCGTATTTGTACACAATGCTGGCTACATGGGGGTAAAAATAATTTGAAATAAGATAAATTTTTGAACTACCTAACTTCAAAAAAATGCCCAAGTGCAAGGCGGACTTGCGCACCGAGGGCTCCATAAAATGTTTAGATATGTCAAAATAATATACGCTATGGACGTCCGTGTATATAAAAATCTTTTTTTATTTAATTTTATATTATTATTGTTATTGTAGCGTTAATGGAAAAAGACGTAATACAAATTTTAGCTGCCTATCTTTTCAGGTTGTTAGGTCGCTATGGCTAAAAAAAATGTAAATGACAGTGTTTACGTCAAATAGTGACAACATTTTGAGTTAATCGATTTAGGCCATAACAAGCACTTAAAAAGGGCAAAAAAAACCACTGGTACGAAAAAAAATGAAAAGAAAAACTTTTTAACAAAAAATGGAACCAACATCAAAAACCTTGTAAATGATTTTCTACTACTCGTAGTTTGAAGTCGGTGCCTCAGCACGAGCCAGCAAGAGTAATTGCAGAATTGGGTACCTATTTTTTTATCTTCATGAAGAAATCTATCTACAGGAGTAAAGAAAATATAATAAGGCCATCCTAGGATAGAAAACTTAAGGTAGGTACCCAATTCTGGAATTTAAATTCTTCTGCCAGGTTTAATAGTTTACGCAAGCTCGGTCGCGTATAAAGTCTAGAGATGATCATAATTTTACTATGATTATAGTAATAAAAATGAAATATTAACTTTAAAACAGTCAAGCAAGTGGCCGCCATATCCCAGAAGGGCTCTCAAGACCACTTCCTTCACACTCCAAGCTATTTATAAGTTTGAACGTACATTTTAATGTTCTTAAGTAAGTTGGACAGAACCCTAAAAACTTCACCATTAAGGCAGTGAAGTGTTCAGGATTCAGGGTTGCGACCGTGTTCCGTATAGCTATTTAACGGTAAGCACAGTTCTTCTTTTTTAAACAGTAATCCAAGGATACCATAATAACCTATTGGACTGAGACGTGAAAATTAATCTTGGTTCCTTCTTCACCGAATTCCAAACTCGTCGAATTGTCGGAATCCAAACTCGTCGAATTTCAAGTTGGTCGGATCCCAAACTCGTCGGATTCTATATACATCCCACTGCTGGGCACAGGCCTCCTCTCAAAATGAGAGGGCTTGGGCAGTAGTTCCCACGCGGGCCAAGTGCGGATTGGGGACATCACACACACCATTGAACTGCTTCGCAGATTTATGAAGGTTTCCTTACGATGTTGTCCTTCACCGTAAAGCTCGTGGTAAATTTCAAATGTAATTCCGCACATGAATTTCGAAAGACTTGGAGGTACGGGCCGGGGTTTGAACCCACGATCCTCTGCTTTAGACCATAGGTCAAACTACTCGGCCACCACGGCAGAAATCAAATTATTAAAATATTAAGCAACCTACCTATTTCAACTTCATGTCACCGTTAGGTAAGACGATGAGCGAACTGAGGAGGAGTGTTTGGTAGAACTGCGACCCAACAGCGCGCGAGCTGAGCGAGCGAAGCGAGCGTGCCGCGGTAACTGCCAGCAAAGCGCCAGAACCGAGTTTTTAAATAATATTAGGTATACTTTTTAAGAATAAATAAAAGAATACTCAAATTAATTTGTCTGTGTATAGAGTATGGAATCTGACAAACTTGTAATCCAGCGAGGAAGGAACCCATCAAAAATGCAAATAATACAGAAGTTTTATCTTAAATCTGGTCGTGTTTAAGTTTAGCTTATATTAAGTTTTAATCTATTGTATTTTATGATACTTTTATTGTAAATAGCTAGTATGCGAATAAATATAATTATAACCAGTGGCTCTAAGAATATGGATATCCATATAAGACTTCTAAACACTACATATAGATGTTGACTTATTTTACTTCTTTGCGTCTATCTACTGTGCTCATAAGCTTTAGGTCGGGCCCTTTCCACCGGATTATCGACCTCCGCGTACTTTACCCGATTTATTTATTACGGTTTGCTAGCTTTTAAACGAGAGTGTAAACTTAAACATTCAAACATGTTTCTACTCGAAAATTCTATGGTGTGGGAAACCCTAGAGCCCGTAAGTTTTCGGCGTAACTTATTTTTCGAATGCTTTTTCTTTAAATCGTCAAATCATGATCGACATCTAGTTACAGTTTTTTGTAACTAGCCTTTACCCGTGGCCTCGCTTGCGTCAACTATTAGGTCTGGAATTAAATTTAATTCCGGGACTTGATGAAATTTCCCTTGAGAATTTCTTAAAATTACCTCATCTCATCACTTTTCACTTCTCAGGCTAGTTAAGTTCGTATTTAAGCGACATAAAATGACTTGTTATGCTCTAGTTCATAAAATAAACTTCGTCTAAGACCAAGGCAATCAGGTCAACAGCCACCTTATTATGATTATGATATTTTTTAATAACCCTTGAGTGGCAAGCGACCGGCTCCCGGTCGTTGGCGGTTGACGTATTTCACTAACAAATATAAACTGGTAGACCTATATCTCGCTTGCTTATTCTTGCAGAATGCGTTCATAAATAGACAAGGATGGCATTTATTAACGGCCGCGACAACATTACGGAAGAAATTTCGTTCTTATCGTTTACTCAAGTTTCACTGTGTGGCCGCTGCCGTGCGCTGGTATTTTTGGAAACCTCGTATTATACTATTATTTGATATTGAAAGACTATAAAAGGGCTTTGTTTCGTAAATAAATTAATATTTTACGAAATAAATCAGTGTTTCCTATATACAATTGTTTTATTTTGTAATTATAGTTATTTAATACATGACTGAGAAAAATTTGGTTATCAGATATTTGATAATGAATAATAAAGTTCACAGAAATTGAAGGTCATTCATTGTTATTTAATTAGATATGCCATTTTATGCTAAACTATCGCTGTAAGGTTATCTATAAAATTAAAGTAGTTTTTTTTTGGTGATATTTTTATAAAATTCGCGAATTCGCAAAATTAATTCGTAGTGTCACTGCAGTCAAGAAAGATTTTTTTTCAAAATGGCCGCGCCGCTTGAGAGTAAATTTTAAATATGGCGCTGCCATTCCACAGGATAATTTTTAATGTATATGAAACTAAAAGTCAATCAAATCAATAACACTAAAAATTTACAATTAAATAGCTATACATGAAAAGTAAAATGTGCCTAACCAGTAAGTGCATAATTGTTCCCACTCAAAAGTCAAAAGTCAAAATATCTTTATTCAATTTAGGCTATAACAAGCAATTATGAATGTCAAAAAAAACTACCACCGGTTCGGAAAAACCTCTGTTGAGAAGAATCCGGCAAGAAACTCAACGAGGTATATTTTTTTATAAACAGATTCACCATATTATTAAATGATATGTATACATCACAAGTATTTAACGCAACTTTATTTTTAACACAACACTGTTGCTATTTCATCTCCTCGCAATCGAAGAGAAAAGCAGTGTGAAACTCTAGCGTTAAACCCATTTTGCCCTCGATGTGTCTATCCGCCCTCGCCGTAATGAACATTTCGGGTAAAATGGCTCGTTTTATACTCTTGTTGTACAATCTACTGTTTCTGGCTAACTTGAAACACGTGGAATAAAAAGCAAGACCATCATCCTAATAATTTATATTACACCATAAAAAAACTCCAAGCCCCATGCCCGCGTTTTAACCCTCCTTTTAGCTTCACAGGCTGTAGGTCAAACCATTCCAGGGATTTTAAGTATGTTTACACTCAAATAAAATATAAAAATATTTTTTTCGTTTTCATCATCATCATCATCATCCCAGCCTATATGAATACACGTCCTACTGCTGGGCGCAGGCCTCCATTCAAAACGAGAGGACTTTTTCGTTTTAAAAGAACAGTATTCGCTAATTCTTCACCAAGAAGCTCAGTACTTGTACTGTTTTTACTAGATTTTATTTATTTTCACCTGTCCCGTTGTCTGTTTGTCTATCTGTCTGTCTGTAATCAAATTGTATTAATTTATTAACTTGAAATTTGGTACACTTATGTAAATTGCGTGACAATTCAATAATCTGGTAGTGACATCCTGGTAGTCCGGCCAGGATCGTCTCCATAGGATGGAACTCTTAAACGGTTAATGTCATCGACTTGACATTTAGTATCTATGCAAATGTTGTTTGGGTGACAATACAAGTACAGTCAACAAAAAATACCGTCAGCTAAAAAAGCTTTTATTAAAAATGAAATTTTCACCATTACCAGATTATTGTACTGTAACGCAATTTACATTTCAAGTCAATCCAGCTACTGGAAGTAGCTCGAATTCAACTTGCAAGATTTGAATACAGACAGACAGACAGACAACGGGACAGGTGAAACTAAATAAAAGCTTATAAAAAGAGGCTTACTTATACCCATCTTTCTGTCCTCCTTTTGACATAAAACTTTAAATTAATCCCATATAAACTTTAAGCCATCCTACATATCTTTACTCACAACCCATTCGTAGGTACTTCATTCTAGGCCTCTTAAATCTACCCAGCAGTTATATTTAATTAGGCTGGCCAATGCGGCAACGTTTAGTGGTCGCCATTAAGATTAGATGGTTGCCGCACAAATAACGTTAATATGTTAGTATGGCCCAATAAGAGTGGACTGTAAGCCTGTTAGGATTAAATATAAGGCATGCTAGTGATTCAACATAATAATATTATGGCCCCTCTTATGCAGAGAAACGTGGGTTCGAACCTGGGCTAGCACCGCTGAATTCTCAACCCGAGATGAAAAACCGGCCAAGAGCGTGTCGGACACGCCCAAGATAGGGTTCCATAGCCATTACGAAAAAATCAAGTAATATTATTTTTCTAAGGATTTCGTAGTGTGTAGGTACGAAATCTTCCAAGTTAAGCTATATTTTATACCTTAGCCTGCTATTTACTCTTAAACTACTTTTACTTGTAATTCTCAAGCAATCTTAGCCGATATAATTTTCCTTGTAAATTTGATATACTTACTTACTGCCATCCTGATTTTTTTTTAATTTTTCCACCCAACAGAATCAACAGATTACATTTTAGTGGGGTGGGACGCTCAATTTTAATTAAAATTTGCACTTTCAACTGGAATATTTCGCAAAAAGATCACTGAATCGAACAATCGTCAAGGCAACCCCCCAATGGTTTTAAAGACCTATCTAACGCTACCTCGCACTATAGTCGAGTTAGTCGAGAAAAAAAAACACCCCCACTTTACGTCTATGGGAGGTACCGTAAAAAAAAAATTACCACTGTCGGCGTGACTGATATGTATGTATATTCAAGCCAAATTACAGCTTTCTAGTACTAACGGTCTCTGAGCTTAGCCGCGGACGGACAGATAGGCAGATAGACAGACGGACAGTCATGGCGAAACTATAAGGGTTCCTAGTTGTCTACGGAATCCTAAAAATAAAGAGAGAGGGATAGAGATTTACATAAAAGCATAACTGACTTGGCATAAAAATTTGACACATATGATACCTGTAATATAGCAAATAATTAAAACATGAATCATAATACTCCTTAAACTGAAAAACTCAGCGACTTTTAAAAATAATAAGTTTTTTAATTTTTATTACACTTTTAAGTCGAAGAAGCATTGTAAAGCAAAATGCTTGATGTTTGTAGCGTGACTCAGAGGATGGCGTACATGATTATTAATTTTTAAAAAGAAAATTACTAGTATTTTCGAAAGTCGCTAAACTAAAGTTGTTCAGTTTGACTAGGACGATCTATGTTTTAATTCTTTACTCGTATTACAGGTCACACCGGTATATGGTTTTAATTACAATTATTGCGTATCCTTAAGAAATGACCCCTGTAATACCATGATTATCGCTGAGCGGTCTTAATGGGCTCTAATAGGCCATGGTTTGGGGTAGCACCGGTAAAATTTATAACATTCCTCCCCCTACATTTAGGGAAATAGCTTTATTTGGTCTTCTAATGGAAATGAGACGAAAAGTAGATAATAAAGAAGGGCTGCCGGCTGATATTTATCCTTACCCTAACTAATGTTAATATTGCGAAAGTTTGGATGTTTTGTACCCAATCTCGTAAAAACAGCTAAAGGGATTTTGATGAAATGTGGCATACGAATGGTGAATGGCATGGTTCCCGCGGGATAGCGATAAATGAAACTCGTATAATCTGAATAATTAACAAAAATAGACTATGAGTTATTTAATGAGCATATTTATTATAGGCATAAAATTATACACTTAGTTACTCATAGGTTCGCATAATTCTTATAACATAGTATAAAATAAAGTCTCTTCCCACGAGTGGCGTAGCGTTCTTATATATTTAAAGCGTTCTAGTATTATAAATTTACATTTTATTCATTATTGCAATAAAACATTTAAAAAGTGCTTGTAAATTGCTTGAAAACTTTTTAACCTGTCGAATAAAAATGGAAATGAACTCTTCAGTGAAAAATCATACAACAGAATACCAACTGGATATAAAATTCACTCCAAGTCGTGAAACATGAGTACAGAAATGACTTGCACATTTTTGTATAGCTCTTCTCCACTTCAAAACATAACATGTGAAAAAAATGTCCTTAACAAAATGTGGCGTTGCGAAGAATATTATAGAGTTGAAATTGGGTCAGCGTGAAAATAAAATGTATAATAATATTAAGCCAACGATATTTGTTCGAACCTGAAATTCCGATGAAAGCCCGACCTAATTTTGGTGGAAAAATAACCCTTTCGGGTGCATTAGCTGTGAGACCTCACCCGTGCGAGAGAGTAGGGTGACATACTTTTGCGTCTACCTGGGTCATTCCCGATTTTTAATTAGGTACAAGAAAAAAAAACGAAAAAATAATAAGCAAGCAAGATCGTCATAATTATATCAGCTGTAGGACGTCCACTGTTTGTCATAGGTCTCCCCCATATACCTCCAGCTCCACCGTGAACCTGCGGCTTTAACCTGATCATCCGCCCATCTCGTTAGTACTATAGTACGCTGCGCTTGCCAATCCATGGTCTCCATTTTATTCTCCGTGTTATATGGCTTGCCTGTTGCCACTTCAACGAGCTAATTCGCAATCAAAATATAAATTAATTAAGATTCGTTTTTTGGAGTCTTTTTGTATTTTTTAATTCAACTCCAAATTTGATACTTTTACGGGTATCCCGTGAAACCATATCGAAATGAATGGATGATTGATATTGTGCTGCCTGCTTAAGTAGCATAGTAGAAATAAGCAACCTGAGATATGTATGCATAGGAAAAATTCGTGTCAAGATCCCTGTCCAGCAGTGGTGAAGGGGTTATAGCACGCAGCACGGATTGCTGCGGACCTAGGTTCGATTCCCAGTGCTGGTCTCTTTTTCTGGTTTTTCTATGCACCTATGTCTCAGTTTGTTTTTTCGATATGGTTTCACGGGATACCCTTCAAAGTAACAAATTTGGAAGTTGAAATAAAAAATACAAAAAGACTCCAAAAAACTAATCATAATTTGATTGCTTAGTAGTGACATCTCTTGTCTGGGTAAACGGTTAGTTCCGAAAGAGTGTGACGTCTGTCGACGAAACATAGATGTCGCTAGTGCTGCTGCATAGTAGAAATAAGCAACCTGAGATATGTATGCATAGGAAAAATTCGTGTCTAGATTCCTGTCCAGCAGTAGTGTAGGGGTTATAGCACGCAGCACGGATTGCTGAGGACCTGGGTTCGATTCCCAGTGCTGGTCTCTTTTACTGGTTTTTCTGCGCATCAATGTCTCAGTTTGTATTTTCGATAAATTAATTAAAACCAATTGCTGTTAGCGCATAATTACTAGGCAGCTGTCTAAAAAGTTAGCTATCTCTTTTAATATTACTTTATTACTATACATATTGATGATACTCATCAATAGCAGATAAAGAATATATGAAAACAAATTTTCTTAAATTATTAAAACTCAAATTATTTCTGCAAACAATCTAGTTTAAAGCACATCATTTCAAAGAAACTTGATGTTCCTTCCCACTAAACACGACAACAAATTCAAAAGCTGTTCGTTCCCAATAATACCGTACTAAATCCTAAGAAAACTGGATCAATCAACTACTGTAACATTAAAGTCCAATCGGACACGGCTCACTAGATCTGTTTACGAGGATCCTGGGGCCAAAGACTAGCAATAGTGAAAGGAAATTTATCATTTAAGAAAGTAAATTTAAGACGAAAATTCTAAACACCTAAGCTAATATTTATTATTTATTGTTATTTTTGTAGCGGTAACAATACAAAACAAATATTCTTTATTGCACACCACAAATCAGTAACTTATTAGCAAGAGCAAAATTTTACTAATCCAAATTAGTAAAATTTTCTTATTCCAAAATGAGCTAATAGCTTTCATTTGATACCCTATTGTTACAGTTAAAATATCAATCTCCCAAATTTTACTCACGGACGCCATTTTGAAATATCATTATACTCTTTGTCACTCCGACATCCGATTACACACCGATATCTCATATGTTGAAAACCGTCTAGCTGTTTAGGCTACAGAAAGGACCAAAAAATGGCCATACATTCACGCATTCGCTGGAAAAACATAACTCTCCGTCGAACAATGAGTAAAAGCATCGGCAGTCAATTCCGATAGATAGGTAAATAGGTATTTCCTTGTCAAAGTTGCCACTCTCCAACAAACTGCTCTTCGATTATTCAAGGCGAAACTTATCGACTTCAAATCGGATTAGCAGTCCCATTATATCCCCGAAAGCTTGCGGTCTTGGCCACCCTTTCGGCCCTTTCAGCCGCAAGGAAGGGTTAGGGCTCTTTTTAAAATACGGAAACGTTTCAGCGTTTAAAAGGCTCTACTAATGCTGTTTATTCAAGTTAATTTGTATGTTAAGGTCTTTGTTTTATTGTTTTTGGAATATGGTATTATTGGTGCTGTAGATCAAAAAAGGTATTGAAGATACTGATGCTTACCCTACTTACCTTAGAAGGAAAATTTTATCTCATTCAAATCTCGCAATACGGTATTTGACAACTCCTGATTTTGCCATATCTTAATTTTATTATGAAAATATACATATAGTGTTTAGCGAAGAATAAATTTAAATCGGTTGAAAATTGGATTTATAGAAAGAAAGAAAGAAAGAAAGAAGACATTTATTCACTTACACAGATTTATAGTGATTTTTCGAAAAATCTATATACCTGTCTCTTTCTCAAACGCTTTTCTCTATGCAGCAAGTATGGCGGTACTGGCGTTTGACGTCACATGCCAGTATGTCTTCCTCTGTCTAATCTTGAATTTCAAACCTTTATAACTTTGGTATTTGTAAAGGTAGCTTAAAAAAATCTTTTTCTGTTCGGTAACAGGCATTGTGTAGTTTTAATTTATAAAACATATACAAAATAGTCAAATAGCGTAATAAAAAGGCTGAGTTTCCACTAAATATGTGCAAGCATGTGTTTTTCATGAAACAATTGAAATTTTGACCATGCAACTATTGTGAGACTCACTCATATTAAATGATATTGTGCGCAGTGCGCGTGTTGCGGCAGCCGCCGAGTCGCGTGCTCCTGAGAAGAAGGACTACGAAATAGCCCGAAACAGGTCGAGCTAAACTCGGTTTAAGACGTGAGTTATCCGTTACAATATCATTTAACCAATTGAAACGCTTCAATTACATTTATTTTGTACTGAAAATTATTGAATAAATTATTATTGTTTTTTTTTAAATAGTCTGTATTTATCAAATAAATTATAATAACCATCCAAAAAAAATGTTCTTTATTATTTATCTTCATTCTTAGGATTAGGTTTTTATAATAGTTATAAAAAGTAAAATACAAAAAAGTACATACAAAATAAAAATATTATAAAAACCTAACTTAGTTTACCGCCGGTAACGGGGCAGGACCCAAGCTACCGGTGGTCAGGGCCGCAGAGTGAAGAACCTCCGGACGATGCGTGCCGTGTCTAGAAGTACCGACTTCTGTATCCGGCCCTTGATCCAGCCATCTTGCGAGAGTCTCTTGAGATGTTGTTCGAGACTCTTCGCTATTAGACCGTTTGCCGAAACGACTTATAATAATTATTATTATTATTACATATCCTCGCTCCATACGGTTGTTTTCACTAGAGCTGTGATGTGCGAGGATAGATAATTGAAGCATTTCTATTGGTTCATGAATAATACATTCTTCGCACCACATCCCCGCACATCTCTGGTGAAAATGCAGCCTTAGAACAAAACCTTAATCCCAACACACACCCTAAATTTTTAATACTTAGCTTCACTTTAAAAATAAAACTTAGTCATCATGAAAAAACATGTCGTAGCAATATTTACAGACTTCCGTTGATATTGGCAGGTAAAATAAAACGAAAACTATAAAAATATTATCGACAAAATATTGTCGGTGGAACGTCCGTTTATCGAAGCTACGCCAGTAGGAAAATTCTAGGCTTTGCCCACGTTTCATGGATATGGACGGAGACGCTTAGTTTTTTTACTGCATAGTAAAATTTACGCAAAATAAAAATAAATTTGATATCCATCCATCTATCGGTCTACCGGTGGTAGATTTTTTTTGACATTTATAAGTGCTTGTTATAGCCTATATTGAATAAAGATATTTTGACTTTGACTTTAATTATTATGATACCTAATTTGTTTCATCGTCATCGCAATATCAGCCGCAGAATGTCCACACTGTTAGACTAAATCCTCCCTTATAGACCTTCAGTTGCTTCTATTGGAAGCGGCTTGTGGCTTTAACCAGGTCTTCCGCCCATATCGTTGGTGGACTGGCTGAGCTAGCTGATCCGCGGTCTTCATTCGAAAACTTTTTAGCTCCAACGCCATCTGTTCTCCATGCTACATGGCCTGCCCATTGCCACTTCAATGAGCAAAAATGTGTCATATAAAACGGTTATTAACCAGTTGATTACATTTACTGAGTAGTGTAGGGTTGATCAAATTCACGTATCAATAATTGGTTCTCTGCCTTTTTGGCGAAATATTACTCCCAAACATTTCATTTGCCAAACTGTTTCATTTCCCAACTCACGATTATCTCTGAAACCGTATTTTTTGCAACTTTTTTAAAACAACCTAACCTACTATGTTCTATAAAACAATAAGAAAATACACAGGTAAAAAAATGTTTTGTATTATTAATTATTTAATAATTGAATTAGTTTAATTTCTATAAAAAACAGGATTCCTCGATAATTGTCTTTTAAAACTTCTCCGTGATGCTGCACTCCGTGGTATTTACTCGTGCAGCAGAATGCAGCGTGCATTATTAAAACTTCAGCAACATTCTCGATACAGCCTTTATCAAAGTGTTAGCCGCTCTTTAAGAGCAATAAACCAGAAGAGGCTATAGAACTATAATATTTTCCTTGCCTCTCCGCTAGTAACCGTCCACCGTTGCTATTTATTTTATTGGTGCTATACCTACATACATACACCGTGTTTTTTTATTTCTTTACTTTAACAGACGCCTCAGTTCATTGATCTAGATTCGCGGCAGTGTGTCAAGCCAAGTTCAAGCTAACAGATCTGGCGAGCAGCATAGAAACTAACTGCAATTTTTTTGGCTAAGTAAAAAAACACTTATGTTTTCATTACACAGTCATTGTTAAAGTTGAATTATCAAATTCGGTTCTCTATTACTACTATACCCGTGTGGTGTCGGGTTAGAATTACACCTCTGCATTTCTTCCGTGGGTGTCGTAAGAGGCGACTGAGGATAGGTTAAGGTATACCGTAGGCGACAGGCTAGCAACTTGTCACTATTGTACCGTTTTTGTCAAACTCAAAACCTAAAATAGCTAAAAGCGGCTCCAAAGCGGTAACGTTTCGTGTGCTCTGCCTAATTTGGGAATACAGGCGTGATGTTTGTGTGTGTGTGTGTTCTCTAATATTTTGCCAAAAATATTTTTCCCTATGATTATTTTTCCAACTGTTTCACATGGACGAACTAAACAAACACGATTGAAATACGCCTACAAAAGCAAACTTATCCCTGTCAACCTTTGCGTGGATGGGAGGAGTCGTTCCTCCTAGTGGGAAGTCTCCCAAAGCTGCGTCGCCCGTTTTATAATCGAGTACACTTACCTTTCTCCAGTTCTTATTTCGTTGGTCAAAATTATTTAAAAGCAAGAAACTACAAGTCATTATTACCTACCCTTTAATTATTTTAACGCCGAAAAAACGTGTCACGACTAAATGAAAAATATTTTAATTAAATCATCACCAGAGCTCTATAATTAACATTGAGTTAACACGGAAACCTGCACGTCGTAATTAACATTAAATTACTTTATTAGTTAAGTTTTCATTATTTTAATTTGTATGACACACCCACACACCAAAATACAATTATTCTGTATAAGCTCTCTTTACCGCCCTGTCTGCTGGCGGTCTCTCAAGGTGTGGGCATCAGAGTCTTCATCTTAATCATCATCAACATCAACATCATCATAATCGTCATCATCATTGATTTAATTATTCAATGAAATTACAAATTATAACAGTTAAACTAAAGCAATGTGATTTTAGAGTAATATTCATATCATATCAGCCGTAGCACGTCCACTGTTGGGCATAGGCATCCCCCATAGACCTCTAGTGGCTTTGGTTGGCAGATCATCATAAAGTAGCGTTTCCACCAGAGATGTGCTTCATTTACCTCGCCTCGCTCCGCTCAGCTGTGTCCACCAGAGATGTGCTATGCGAGGATGTGTAAATGAAGCGTTTCTATTGGTTAATGAGAAACATTTCTCTCGCAACACTTCCTCGCGCATTATTGGTGAAAACGCAAGTAGCGTGTGCAAAAGGGGGTGTTGGCAATACTTGCCACGTTTGGCAAGCGGGTTGGCGAGCGCAGTATAGGATGTAAGGTTGCCAAGAAGACGCTGCTACTGCTACCCATCTTTTGGTATTATCCCTTAGCCGGTTTCTACGGCGCCCACGGAAGGAAAGGGAGTCATCGAAGTCTTGCAGATTTAATTTCTCCTATGACGTAAAGTGATGTGTTGTTGTATGCAGGTAAGGGCTAGTACAATACAATATACTTACAATAAATAATAGTAATAGCCTTGACATCTTTAACACATGATTGAAGTAGCATCACGACAAAACTGTCGCTCGTGATTGAAAAGACCGATTCGGAATAGGATCCCCGGCCACACTACACGACAAGTGTACGCACTCAGTTTGCCGACCTTTGTTGCGTTTCAAAGATTTCGCCAAGCGCGACATGCATTTAAAATCCTTAACAACCAATGGGAAGAGCTAGCTGAAGATCGTAGCAAGTGGCGGGGTCTTGTTCACAAAGGTCAAGAAATATACAATACAATGATTCTTTACTGTACACACACACGCATACCCCGTAGAATCCTTACCACACAATAAAGTCCTCAAGATACACCATCTGAATCAACCATCTCGTATCATAATCAACTCGTCAGAGAATACGCTCAAAATTAGGCCTGATTATTCAAAAGTCGAATAATTAAGGCTCAAGCTATAACACCCTAGTGGCCTATTCCGTAAAGTTATGATTTATAACTTTAAACATTATAAAAGAGATGTAAATCAAACCCTTAATACAGGTGTTAGTTTATTCTGTATGTTAATGAAGGGACGATGGGCTAGCATGATTGTCGTTTGCAATACCGTCTTTACCATAAGGGCACATAGGGTCCCCAGCTCAGGGGGCCCCTGAAAGGCCAACATAATTTGCTTTTATTCTATTTTAATTTGACAAAAAGCTATAGTAAAAGATTTTATTCAAAAGATATCCTGTATCTTAATCATACTTCTACGTAATTTGATGTGTATTAAAATTAATAAAATAGCATATTCAAAGAAGAAGAATTTTTTTTTTCAAAAGGGTCCCAAGTTTTTATGTGCCCCAGAGTCCCCGCATGGCTTAAGACTGCCCCATAAAGCATGGTCTTATTTTTCTTTACCCCCGAAACTCTTAACTGGATGACTGATTTCGATGCGGCTTTTTTTACTTCAAAGTGAGTTTCCTAGCGCTGATTCTTAGCTATGTTTCATTAAAAATAAAAACCTGGGTCAATTGACACTAACTGATCCAGTCCCAAACTAAGCAAAGCTTGTACTGTGGGTACAGTCAAGGGCAAAGATTCAACACGGCCAAAGTTACAAAAATATGTATACACGACTTTATGCACTTAGCATTAAGACCGTGTATACATATTTTTACAGATTTAGCCGTGTCGATATCTTTGCCCTTGACTGTACTAGGCAACGAAAAAACATCCTTATTGTCCTACGAATATCATAAATGGGAAAGTTTGTAAATTTTGTTTGTTTGTTACCTTATCACATCTAAACCGCAGAATCAATTGATTTAGAAGAAATTCAGTATACACAGTTTAAGTCCCGGGAAAGGACATGGGATAGTTTTATCCCAGAAAATTGCATTTCCTATACTAATTGCAGTTCCCTATACTAATTGCAGTTCCCTAAACTAATTGCAGTTCCCTATACTAATTGCAGTTCCATATACTAATTGCAGTTCACTACTAATTGCAGTTCCCTATACTAATTGCAGTTCACTATACTAATTGCAGTTCCCTATACTAATTGCAGTTCCCTATACTAATTGCAGTTCCCTATACTAATTGCAGTTCCCTATACTAATTGCAGTTCACTATACTAATTGCAGTTCCCTATACTAATTGCAGTTCCCTATACTAATTGCAGTTCACTATACTAATTGCAGTACACTATACTAATTGCAGTTCCCTATACTAATTGCAGTTCACTATACTAATTGCAGTTCCCTATACTAATTGCAGTTCCCTATACTAATTGCAGTTCCCGCGGTATAGCGATAAACAGATTCAACGCGGACGCAGTCCGTCTACGTCTACGGAGACGGAGGAAAAAGATAATTTTGTCTAAAAAAAACCTTTACCATGGTATGCTAGTCCCATACAGGGCCCGGCCAAAGTGGTACATCGTATGCCATTAATACCACGTTTAGCATAAAGGGGTATAATGTTCTGCGGGTTATTTCCTTAACCCACGACGGTTTATTGCAGCTGAATTACTATCAAGTTCATTAATAATGTAATTAAGGGGATTTCCAGATGATTGCGCCCCCCGTGCGTTAGAAAAGGGGGTGGCCGGGATGGCTTCATTTAATTTAGAAAATTAATTAAGCGAAAATTAGGTGTTGGACCAAATATTGTATACATTGTATACATTTTTGGATCAGTTTTCTGAGGTTAGGTTAGTTTAATTATAACGTGTGTTAACTGTATATGCCAAAGTGTTTATTTGTCTGTTACTTCTGCTCGCTTGAACCGTTAAACTTATTTAGTGGAATTTGGATAGCGACAGTTTGTGTCTCTAAAAAAGACATATATAATAGTTGTTATTATCCCGGAAAATTGCATAGTTCTCGCGAAATGTAGTCACAGGTAACAGCTAGCAATAAATATTTACATTTATATGTGGTATATCCATATCAGTATCATATATTTATCATTCAAAGGACGAATATGTTGACTGAAAATACAAACCGAAATATAGATGCACAGAAAAAACAGAAAAATAAGACCATCACTGGGAATCGAACCCAGGTCCTCGGTAATCCGTACCGCGTGCTATACCGCTACACCACTGATGGTCAACGGTACCGACACGAATTTCCCTATGCACCTCATATCTCAGCTTGTGTTTCTTACTTAGTCACTTAAGCAGCGACGCTAGCGACATCTATGCCGTAGCCCTCAAACTTTTTCGGCATTCCATTGGAACTAACCGCTCACCCGGACAAGAGATATCGTTTCTAAGCAATCAAATTAAGATTGGTTTTTTGGAATCTTTTTGTATTTTTATTTCAATTCCAAATTTTTACTTTTACGGTCATCCCGTAAAACCGTAATTGAAAATACAAACTGAAATATAGATGCACAGAAAAAACAGAAAAATAAGACCATCACTGGGAATCGAACCCAGGTCCTCGGTAATCCGTACCGACCCAGGTCCTCGGTAATCCGTACCGACGGTACGGGACGGTACGGGGTGACGTCAAAAAAAAACAATTATTATAAAAAGGAAGGTTTGATCCTCGGGACTTAATAAGAAAAAAATATATTTTAACCTCGACGTTTTGATAACTTCAAAACGTTTCTTTACAGAAGTATGCCAAATATCAAGTCCTATCCGATCGAAGACAGAAAAAAAAAACATAAAATTAGGTCAACATTTTATATTATAATTTGACCCGAATATACGTACAAATACAAATAATTGTTTCCGAAAATATTAAAATACTTATTAGATATTTGCGTTATAAGTTATAAAAAGCGTGTAAAGTTAAAGTATCGGTATTTAATTAACATCCTACCGAATACGCCATACATGAACATTTATGTAAAAAAAAAATGTTGGATCTTCAATGTTTTATTTTGTTATAATTAATAATGTTCATTTTACTACAAGTTATTTTATAGCAACCGTCTAGAAAATACACTTTCTGTAGTCGTCATATCTAATTAACAAATTAAAACGTTCATACTAGTATTTTCGTATATTTTCACGATTACAAGCACTTTAGCACATGTATTTACTTCGCTTGGGCCTAGGTCAATTAGAGTCAAATTTCCCATGACAAAAAAAACTGAATTCTACGGTTTTTATTTTTAAACAATTCACTTCCAAATACAGTAATGAGAGCTATAAATAAATACGTTAATGACTTCTTAAACCGTCTCAAAACAATCGTTACAAAATGGCTCATCAAAATAATGGAATCTCATAACTGCATGGGATTCGAGAACCCATTTAAAAGGCCATAAAAGAAGCGCTATAGAAGATACCATGGATACATGACTAAAGAATAGAAACAGAGACTTAGGTTCAAGATCATACCCATTTTGGTAAGGCATATTTATTTTGACATCCATTGAAAATCCATAAATCATTTAATCTTTAGTTAATTATCTGTATTTTAGAAGGGTTTGCACAGGATAATTAAATTAAACAAGCATAATTTTCATTACAAACTTCTAATTCTTAGGGGCTGTTTCACCATCCATTGATTAGTGTTAACTGACGGTTAAATGTGATGCCGTTTCCGTCTATTCGAACAAAACAAATAGAGACGGCATCACATTTAACCGTCAGTTATCAATGGATGGTGAAACAGCCCCTTAATATTTTATTTCATAGATTTTTTAATACCTTTTTTACTTTTTATTCGATTAATATTTTTTACAGTTATTCATACTTACAAACACTACTATTTTGGATCAATATTTTTGGTCGTTAAAACACAATCATGTTATACCTAAGCATAAAGGTTTTGAGACGAATTCAAACCGGAAGTTTAAAATTCAAAGTTTATATCTATCTCTGCTTTTAAATACCGTGAGCGAAAGGGTACAAAGTACACGTTCTCATAATACTATTTAAAATAGAAAAGACGGTAAGATACGAGCTTCGAATTTCAAAATAGAACCTTGATCGAAACGGATTCTTTTATAAAGCAAAAAATCCGCCAGTGCTAACGCACTTGCAGTAGTCCTCTTACACAGAGTTATTGTATGAAACTTAACCTCTGTTCAATTCCTTGACTTTGTGCCATTGCCAAGATTAACGGGCTTTGGCACCATTATTCTTCTATTCACATTATCTTTGTCTGATTTAAACGGGTCCGTTTCTGTGTCCAATATGATTAAGGTTTTAAACACGGACAAATCTACATACCATTATAATTACGATTTCAAAGCTCCACTGAAGTAATTTATATTTTATGTGTTTGCATTTAAAAATAAAACATTTTCTTAATTTAACTCGAGACACCCAGGACTAATAGTCGACTCATGAGCACGGTCGCTGCAATGTGGCCGAAACATGAGGTGATTTTTGCAATATCCCACGATCCCACTAATGTCATTAATGCGAAAGTTTGTAACTATTTGTTTGTAACCTTTTCACGTCTAAACCGCTGTTCGGTATACAGCTAGTTTGGGTCCCGAGAAAGGACATAGAAAAGTTTCTATCCCAGAAAATTGCGTAGTTCCCGCGGGAATTCTACGCGGACGGAGTCGCGGGTAACAGCTAGTAAAATATATTTTTATTAACTGCCGATATCTCTGTAATTACAATCCCAAAAACAGCATGTCAATACAACCCCTTTAACTTGAGGGTATAAGTTCAAAATTAAACGACGAATCGGTCAAAACGAACCCTCATTCATCGGTCAGTTCATGTACAACTTTAGTTGTTTATGTAACGAGAAGTTGACTTTGATTTTGACTTTAACTTTGACTTTCGAAGTACGGAGCATTGAAACTTGATTAATTAAGTTCTAACTTGGTGTTGCATTGCGGTTTTGTCATGTGAATTTGGTCTGACGAGTTGGTTGGTCATTATTAATTACTATTTTAAATGAACTTAATAGGGCAAGTACTAAATTATACATGCAAATAGATATCAAAAAACATACCTACCTTGTCGACTTTCTTGCCAGGTTCAAAAGTTTTTCCAAAGTGGTGGTTGATTTTTTTGACATTCATTAGTGCTTGAATTGTTTATAATTATTTTGATTTTGACACTAATAAAAAAATGCGTCGTAAACCGCATCAAATGCCATTAGAGAGAGAGAGAGAGAGAGAGAGAGAGAGAGAGAGAGAGAGAGAGAGAGAGAGAGAGAATGAAAGAGCAAGACGGCAATAGCGTTCGTCTTATTTGAAACATTTTCCCGGGTTTTAATACAAACACATTGTCATTCGCTCGCTCATTTGGTCCAACGCACACGCGTGTAGAGTACCTACATTCGAATAGCAGGTATTATAGTACCTACATCTCGTACAGATAGCGCGCGAGTTGAATGCAGTCGGGGCCTGAGGTGAAGAGCGGGAGCTTCTCCCCCCGCTATCCACACGCCCCGCCTCAGTCGCCTTTAGTGCTGTCCTTGATAGCTGTCGTGCACGTAATCGATCGCGTTAAAACTCATGATTGCACCGCGTATTATTTTTTGTTTTTAATGATGATTGATCAGAGTTCGTTTCCGTTTTGTTATATACCTTTTTAGGCATGACTGACAAGTCTGACGTTTGACATGTAATTTTGATTTCCATTCCATTGAAATACATGATTTGATTTGTATCTAAGCAATGTTTTAATGAATATACTACAAATTAGCGACGATGGACGAACTCACACGACTACACAGAACACGTGCATCGATACGCGGCCAGTTGACGAAGCTGGAAAACCAACTTATACCTACAAATCGATACCTCCTACGTATACTGGTACAAGTGACAAATTTCTGATTTTTAGTTTTTTGCAATTTTGTGATTAATATTTCCTTATTTACCTACCACAAAAAATTTGGACGGATATTCCTATTAGTTTTGGAAATAAAGTGACGTATATGAATGCATCTAACACCGTTTTGCTAATCGGTACAACGTATACCGAGGCAACCGACATGCACCACTATACGCGGCACCGATATTGTCGCGGGGCCGGGGAAGTCGAGTGTAACTGGCAGTTGCCTCAGTGTACGCGCTAGCCGTCGCTGCGTGCGGACCGTTTAAAATGTTCTACGAGCACATAATTTGATAGTATATATAAAAAAAACATGTTTTGGTTTGGCAAGACCACAATAGCCGTATTTCTCATAGACAGTCATGGAAACTAAATCCAATGTGAAACCTTTTCGTGATCTATTTCGCTATGATTTCTTTGGCAAATGTATGGGATGTCAACATAACATTGGTAGTACAACGGTTCCACCCCAGTACCAGTACGTGATTCAATTTCCTCGGCTATACCTACATGTACGCGTGCTAGAAATATAACATTGCAGTATTACATTGCATTTTGGTAGTTGAGCATCCCCAAAAAGAAGGCGAAGGCATGCATGCTTTAATTAAAATGAGAACAGTAAATTTCAATATACCTACAGGTTGATCAAAAATATCCTGTACTATACTGTAACCCATATTAGAGCTACTGATTACTAATACGATATAAGTGGGAAAACATCGAAATTAGAAAGTCTTCTTGCGACTCCACTTCCATACAAAACTTTTTTTTTCGAATCGCAGTATTTTTCTACTTGGATCATGTTAGTAATTAGTAGCCCTAATGTGGTTTAAAGTATAGTACAGGGTTTTAATAACACCCTATACACATTTTTTATACACACCTAAGGAATGGTACCTGGCTATGTATATGGCGAAAACGGGTAAACCGTATGAAGTTATAGTTTCCCAAGACTCAGAAGCAGACACAAAATTTAAATCTATTGTCAAGAAGACATTAATATATAAGGCGTATTATTAAAATTAATGATTATATCATGGATAGGGAAATTTGGAAATAATTCCGATCCGCATTGGCGAGTGCTTACTCCAAATAGCGAATTGAGAACTGTTTTAAATATGTAGTTGTGTTAAATACTTGTGATGTATAGATATCACTAAAATATGATTGTAAATCTGTTTACAAAATATACCTAGGTTTATTGCCAGACTCTTCTCAACAGAGGTTTTTACGAACCGGTGGTAAATTTTTTGACATTCATAAGTGCTTGTTACAATCTAAATTGAATAAAGATATTTTGACTTTGACTCAATATTTAATGTCAAAGCTTGTCTTAAGCAAAGTGCCAATCAGACTCGCGCACGAAGGGTTCCGTACCATCTATACAACTTCATTAGGATTAGCAAAAAAATGGCAAAAAAAAACATTTGTTGTATGGGGGCCCCCTTAAATATTTATTCTGATCTATTCATTGTTATATATATATTATATCGACTACAGTTATACATTATCTGTGAAAATTTCAACTGTCTAACTATCATGGTTCATGAGATACAGCCTGGTGACAGACGGACGGACAGCGAAGTAGTATAAAGTAGTAGGGTTTCCGTTTATACCCTTTGGGTACGGAACCCTGAAGAGGCACAAAAAGTTAAACCGTTATGTGGATACAAATGGGTGCGATGCGATATATGTATCACATGAGGAACCTTTCACAATAAAATACGAGTACACATTTGAACAGGAATACGAATCCATTGAATGTGCTTCCATTAATTTAAAGCACTTAATACAATTACTTTTCTTAATAAAACCATTTATATTTCAAGTGAGGTTTTTTATAAAGGTATATTTCTGTATTTTGTATAGCACGTTTAAAACATTACTAGCGGTATATTGGTACAAGTGGCATGCTAATGTTAGCGTATATTGATGCAAGTGATAAAAACGTTTATAAATCAATAGATGAAGGTAAAAGAGCATCTGTTTTATTGTTCATTGCAAGCCATATAAGTATTTCATCTAAAAATTCATATACAATATAAAAATATCGTTAGATCAGTAATCTACGCATTACGCCGTATACTGGAGCAAGTGGTAATTAGCTCAGTATACCGCACAACTACAAGATGTAAAATACGCGTATAGTAGTGTATCTGCAATTTTCTCAAAAACTATAAGAATTTTCAAAATTCCATGAATACAGGTAGAAAGCAAATATTTTCTTTGGAACCAATGCAAAATTTTGAAAAGTTATATCATCAAATGAGAAAGTTACAGGTTTTGGAACCTTTGAACAGCTCTCCTGTAAATTTATGATTATGCACTTGTACCAGTATACGTAGGAGGTGTCGAAATGGACGGAAATTTTACTGAATACGAAGCCAACATAAGACTCGCAAACTTAGAAAATTATGAAAAGAAATTCGATCAGGTACAGTCAGACATCGGATGTCAAAACGACACGTTTTTTTTTTGTTGACGTTTTAATCGAGTTACATCCATCGTGTTGAGTCACGTTGCGACTACGATGGATGAAACAAATAAAAGGTTAGGTGCTAAGTGCTGTGACCTGTTTATATACATAATTATGTGTTTAAGGCGCGAAAGTCAAAAAATAATAATAAAATGTAAAAAATAAAATAACATTTCTGTTACAAATTTATCGACATACCTTCTGTATTTCGATAAATTTGTAATCATTAATTCTAATAAGGTCGCAACACTATCGCATTCCTGAGCTCTGCATTCAACTCGCGTGCTATCTGTAGGTAGTAGTCACGATTTCTTCACAACGTCGCGTTTCTCGTAAGCGACGTCTTTAAACTACATTATTTATAATAACGCATTCATCACTTACATGACGACCAGATGGCCTAGTGGTTAGAGAACCTGACTACGAAGCTTGAGGTCCCGGGTTCGATTCCCGTGTCGGGGCAGATATTTGTATGTAAAATACGAATGTTTTGTTCTCGGGTCTTGGGTGTTTAATATGTATTTAAGTATGTATCTATATCTAAATAATTATAT
The DNA here is from genome assembly GCF_025370935.1 of Choristoneura fumiferana. Classification (NCBI taxonomy): domain Eukaryota; kingdom Metazoa; phylum Arthropoda; class Insecta; order Lepidoptera; family Tortricidae; genus Choristoneura; species Choristoneura fumiferana. Next base: position 16,640,886 of record NC_133485.1, read on the forward strand.
TTACCCGTTCCTTAGTACCCATAACACAAGCTTTGCTAAGCTTGCTTTGGGTCTAGGTCAAATGGTGTGAATTGTCCCGTGATATAAAAAAATAAAAAATGTTTATAGGTATGTGTGCACTGTCTAAATATTTAAACTCTATACGCACCGGACACTACCTATGCTACATTAAGACATAAAATTATTGTAATGATTCGGTCATATAAGCGAATAAAAATAGCAACCTGTTATACTGGGACGCTCCACGGTTAAAGAAAACTCAAATAAAAATAAAGTACTTATACCTATATTTAAGTGATCCTCCAGCTTTACTTACTTGACCTAATTTAGTCCAAAAATAAGTTTTCAGCCTCCCCGCTATATAAAAGGATGGGGGTACTAAGTTTAGTGTGATGGCCTTTATTTTTAACTTAGCGAGGTTTACAAGTTTCAAAAAGGTCAGGGATACACTTTAGTCCAGTTTTACGCTCCTTTCTCTCCTGCAACTCCAAGCGAAAAAAGGTGTGCATACTGTTGACAGAAAACGTTGCGACTGTTGTGCCCTAGGCACTATTAAGATTTAGATTGTCGTATCGATGCACTGAGGAAACCTGCACAAACCTGCGAAGCAATTCTATGGTGCGTGTGAAGTTCCCAATCCGCACTGGGCCCGCGTGGGAACTACGGCCCAAGCCCTCTTGTTCTGAGAGGAGGCCTGTGCCCAACAGTGGGACGTATATAGGCTGGGATGATGATGATGATGATCGATGCACTGAAAAAATACCTAATTAAGTATCGCAGTAGATATGATTTAAGTTTTTTTGTTAGGATAGTTGACGCTGAGCGGCCAGGTATTGGTCCAATTTGATATTTAAAAAAAAAATTAATTCATTACTAGCTTTTATTTCGTTTCACCTGTCCCGTTGTCTGTCTTAATCAAAATTTGACCAACTTCCAGTAGTCGGATTGACTTAAAATTTGGAATACTTATGTAAATCGCGTTACAATACAAGTGCCATCCTGGTAGTCCAGCCAGGATCGTCTCCGCAGGACGGAACTCTTCAACGGATCGACTTGAAATTTGGTATGCTAATGTAGTTTGGGTGACAATGCAAGTACAGTCAGCAAAAAAGCTTGTATTAAAAATGTTTTTTTTTTTATGGTTAGGTTATTTCGGATGTTCTCCACCAGGTTGTTTATGTCGTTTGTGTTGTTTGTTTGGTTTAAAATTAAACTAGCTGTTGGCTCCGACTTCGTCAAGACATAGGGGCTGTTTCACCATCCATTGATTAGTGTTAACTGACTGTTAAATGTGATGCCGTCTCCGTCTATTCGAACAAAACAAATAGAGACGGTATCACATTTAACCGGCAGTTAACACTAATCAATGGAGGGTGAAACAGCCCCATAACGTCGTAACATAACAAACTAATATACCTACATTTTTTATGGATAAAACTTTGCTTCTCAGGATTTCATCTTCTTAACATCATCGTGATCGGTTGAGTGCTTCAAAATAGGTAAGCTTAACAAACAAACATGAACAATTAAGATTGTTTTTTTTTGGAATCTTTTTGTATTTTTTATTTCAATTCCAAATTTTTACTCGGTTTTTCCTCGGTAATCCGTACCGCGTGCTATACCGCTACACCACTGATGGTCAACGGTACCGACACGAATTTCCCCTATGCGCCTCATATCCAAAACATGGCCAAATTTGCATTAATGACAAGAATGAGGCAATCGCAAGTTAAAAACGTTAAAAATACAGGGGGAGACATAAATGATCGTTTAAAAAAAGAAGCTTTATAGCTCATTTCCACACAATGCACATGCAATAGTAGCGTTATTCGTTGTACTTATTTCCTTCAATCCAGACGCACCCTTAGCTTATATACAAGATAGTACAGACCTTTATTTCTGAGTGCCACAACTGCCAGCCGCTTGTCTCAATCTATAAGTACCCGACCAAACCCAAAAAAGGCTGAGGCCGTAAACTATACTTACTTCAACATGTATTTTGTTATTTCTTAGGGTTCCGCTCTTCAATCTGCAATAACCTAATCAACTTAGAAAGGTTGAAGAAATATGGATATTGTCATTTCAAAGTCCAGTAAGTATCTCAAAAACTGCTGAACTGATTTTTATCCAACATAGCTAAGAACTCGCTTTCAGGTAAAAAACTGCATCGGAATCAGTCCATCCGTTTGAGAGCTACAATGCCACCGACAGACAGAGACATTGGCGTTGAACTTATGACACCCCTCTTTTGCGACGGGGGTTAAAAAAAAACTCTTCTAGGATCACTGTGTTGTCTGTCCTTCTGTCAGGAACGCGTGATGGTAAGACTTTCTATGTAAGTAGTGCACTTTTGTGATCACCTTGTAAACTCATCATCCCAGCCTATATACGTCCCACTGCTGGGCACAGGCCTCCTCTCAGAACAAGAGGGCTTGGGCCATAGTTCCCACGCGGGCCCAGTGCGGATTGGGTAACTCTATTTTTTAACCCCGACGCAAAAAGAGGAGTGTTATAAGTTTGACCGCTATGTCTGTCTGTCTGTCTGTGGCACCGTAGCTCTTGAGATATTGAACTTTGAAATGACAAAGTCTGGGGTTTTCCAACTTTTTGCTGGTTAGGTTAGTTATTCGCTCTCTTTCTCTTTTTGATTTAGTAGTTTCATCATCATCATCCTAGCCTTTATACGTCCCACTGCTGGGCACAGGTCTCCTCTCCGGCCGTAGTTCCCACGCGGGCTTAGTGCGGATTGGGAACTTCACACACACAATTGAATTGCTCGCAGATTGGTTGTGCAGGTTTCACCTCATGTTTTCCTTCACCGTAAACCTCGTGGTAAAGTTCAAATTTAGTTTCACACATGAGTTTCGAGAGATTCATAGGTGCGAGCAGGGGTTTCATTTTTTGATTCAGTAGTTAAAGCTTGTGCATTTTCTGTCAATCAAACAGACAGTTGAGTACAGTCTAGGTGTAAATACTCTGAATAAAACAAAACAATTCATTCTGACGTTCATACGTGTATTTATTTCTTAAACAACGCCTTATATTATTATTTACACAACCATATCCATTTAGACTAAGTATTAAAAACAAAAAATGTATTCATTTAATAATTATTAATTAAACAACATGATCTAAGCTTTATTTAACTTTATTAGAATAACTATTAGAAAGCGTTGCATTATATCGAAAAATAGTCATTTTATATTTGAAAATGTGTTTTTAGCCGTTGATTGATATTTATATAAACTAAATCTTAAGCCAAAATATCTCCAACTAATTTTATTATACCTTAAACGAGTCATACACATATAACAGCCGAAGCGAAAATTACTACCAATAAAGAGTGTAGAAAGGGCGGATGTGGGCGAGTTGGTCACAATGAGGGCTATCGCGTATGAATTCGCCACTAGAGGCGCTAGTGTAGCGTGAGGTCTCCGAAATGTCAAATCTCATAGTTTTTGGGTGAGCTACGCGGGTTTATTTATAATTAGAATAATTTTATTAATATTTTGCAATATCTGAAATTAATTATGGCAAATATGCGTTCTGGGGCAATGAATGTTTGTGTTTTGAGACAGTTTTGTCTTTCGGAAACCTTTGTCCTCCCTTTTTTCCGAACAAAGCGGGGACTATGGAACACTGTGGCATGCTCGATATTTTTATGGTACGGTTTTAAGGTGTATTAAATATGATTTTAATCTAAACTTTGTTTTCACGCCCGTAATAACAGACTTTGAAAGCCATACTTAAAAACCTCACGCAACAGTGCGCCATCTAGTGAGTGAAAAAACGATAGCCCTCATTTAGGCAAGCCAGTGGAAATTGAGTTGTTATTAGGCTCCACCACTGATGCACAGACAATAAGGATGGTCTGTGACGGGCTATTTGGAGCTAGTGTCTCAAGGTTCGTTTGACAACTTTGACATTTGCGTCACGTCTCTGATTGGTTAAATAAACGAGCCAATCGTAAGCAAGACCGTGACGTCAAACGTACCTTTTGATACTAACGCCATCTAGCGACATCGCCTGTCATGAAAAAGTCATTGTGGATTACCAAATTAATGAACCTTAATTTCCTTGCTCACCCACGACCTTACGATAGCTAAGCTTATGCAAAATATGCGTGTTCATGCAGTTCCTCCACCTCCACACTGTAAGAACACACACAAATCACACAAACCCATCTATCACCACCACCACACTACACTGACGCGTTTCGAACTCAACCAGAGCTCATCTTCAGAGTGACACAACCGTACACCATGCTACCAGTTGTTAGTCTAACAAGGTAAGGTCGCGGGTGAGCAAGGAAATTATTGTAGTTCATTGATATGGACCTCCGCAAAGTAACGCCTGATTCAATAGATTACCAAATTGACTGGTTCCAAAAACGCAGTATTCTGTTAATTTAAAGTATGAAAACGGCATTTTAAAATAACGAATGTAGTTAAACCACGGTTGAAGCGCCGCCTCTCATAAATCCAAGTACTGAATCAGTGGCACAGGTGCCAGATGTTACCACATTTTTCGTATAATGTTACGCTTAACTTAAGTCAATTTATTATTCTATTCACTAAATACAATAGCAATATTTAAATTTATAAATGCTTCGAACGAACCGCTTTTACGGAGTTCCTATCCATTCATTACCTGAATGCAAAGCAAAACGGTTTGACCCTCGTTTGATTCAGCTTTTGAAAAGATAGACTTGTAAATTCGTTTTTTTTTTTTATATTTGTGACGATCTTTTTAAAATATTGGTTCGTGCTTCCAATACACAAACCAGTTACTTTTAATCATTTCAACATTACAAAGTGCCATTATTTAATTACATTGACAAGAGTTTTTTTTTGGAGTCAAGCAAATTTACTCATCTACATGACTCAATTAATGTATCTTGTATATCGGCATCGTTTATTGGTCTAAAGTATGTACTTACTATAAGTACGTAAGACATTGTAATTTTTTAATGAATATTAGTGGAGTATTATTAAGTAATCTGCATCTCGCAAACCAAATAACACCATTACCACGTATTACACAAGATTTTTTTTAGTATTAATTACAGAAATTATTTATAAGCATTATTAAAAATAAGGTAATTAGTGTGATAAAACGCTGTAAACCACCCATAAAATAGGTCTAGTGTCCACTTAAACAGAGCCCAAGTTGACCTACATTTCGTATCAATAGTTGAGCTCTGACAATTTACAAGATTTATTTACAAACTCTAACATAACACATAATATTACATATTACTGTGCATATCATTAAGTAACATGTTTTACATGACTTTACGTTAAAAAAACCTTTTTTTTGTAATTTAGAGCATCGTGTACGAAAGAGGCAGAAATTCGTCACAGCGCGGTTTAAGTCATTGGCGATTCCAAGCATTCCATCTGCTTAAACTCTCTGGCTTTATGAAGGGATGCTGCATCCCTTTCTTTTTTCTATCGTACTTATCAGTGACTGCTTTCAGGAGTTATTCAATCTTAAATCAACAGCTGAGTTCTTACACCGATAATCTACAGAATTGTATGAAAATCGCACAACTCTACATTTGCTATACATTGATCTTTTTTAACCTGTCGCATTTCTGATAAGGTTTAAAAGACCCAGGCTGCAAAATTAATTCATCTTTTCTTCATTTATAATTTATCGTTCGTCATTAATTTTTCGTTATTTTGATGCTACTACTACTACATGTAAAGTACATGCATGTAAAGCTGTCGTTATAGTTATATTTGTATGCCATATGGCGAGACATAGTGATACAATTAATCACCTAATGTAACATCTATTGACCTATGTCTATGTTTTGCAGGTGGTAGGACCTTGTGCAAGGTCCGCCCGGATTGCTACCACCATCTTGCTCGCTAATCCTGCCGTGAAGCAGCAGTGCTTGCACTGTTGTGTTTCGGCGTGGAGAGTAAGACAGCCGGTGAAATTACTGGCACTTGAGGTATCCCATCTTAGACCTCTAGATTGGCAACGCATCTGCAATACCCCTGGTGTTGCAGATGTTTATGGGCGGTGGTGATATCTTACCATCAGGAGACCCACTTGCTCGTTTGCCATTCAGTCGAATAAAAAAAAAAAAAAAAATGTTTAACAAATAAATAATTTTGAATTTTGAACTGCAGATTGCTGCAGTCGCCGCGAGCGCGCTCTCAAGTTGCACGTAAATATACCTAAGACTAAAGTTGATCTCAGATATACGTTTGCAGAAACAATAATCTTATGTTGATTAAAATATAAAGTATTAAGTTACAATTTTTTACAAAGTTTTTGGAATAAGCCAAAATACATAAGTCAACCAGTAGCAAAAATGTTTTGCATGTTCTCTTTACATTTACGGGCTCATCAGACCCACTAACTTGGCACTAGGCATATATGCCTACGGTGTGACTAATGTCCACCAAGCATGCCAAGGGTTAAGTCAAGGACAACACCTCCAATCAGTAATTCGCCTTGTATTTATTGTACCATATTCAATGCTGGTACAGTAAATACTAAATATGATATGATATGATAAGTCAATCCGATATAATAATAGATGCAGTCGAAAATTGTTTTGCAAATTTTTAAAACAACTCGTATGTAAATGACATGAAAGCAAGTTAAATAAAAGCATATAATAATAAATTTGAAATGAGAACAGAAAAATAAATAAAAAGTTATGGCGTTTATATTTATTTCATGCCCGGCGGTGTGGGCAAAAAATTTCGTCGCTCTTTGAAGTTGACGAGGACAATTAATTTCATAACAGTGATTTTAAACGTCCTGAACAACTCGTGTAGTGGGAGTAAATCTCATACACGTATTTATGATTCCATCATCATCATAGTTGGCCGAAATACAATTACTTAGAGCTCCGCTCTCCCAAAGAAAAGTAGGTCCTACGCCACACCTGTAGGTATCTATTGGAATTCTGTTACCTTCGCTAGGGCATCACTCAGCAGTCCACCTTGTGGACAGGCTATCTTGCGTCTTCCCGTTCAGACTGTTTTAGCTAATTGTATCTAAAAATTGCCGTGTGGCATTAAAATGTGTTCCCCTTCTCTCCTCCCGTGGGCGCCTTAGAAACTGGCTGAGGGACAATACCGAAGGATGGGCAGCGTCTTCTTGGAAACTTTACATCTTATATTGCGTTTGCCAACCAGCTTGCCAAGCATTGACTCATGGATGACATAAGGTCACAGCTCATTACAGCCAGCCGGCACCAGACCAGCACCGCCTCGCCTAGAGCGGTTAGTATTCTTCTTATGGATTTGTATGGGTATGCGCTCACTACATCAACTCCGTAGCGTCACCAGTTCGCCTCACTTGCGATGCCACGCGCGGACGGCGAGTGGACCACTCGGTGACAGCCCGCTGCTCGCCGCCATAGTGACTACTAGGAAATTCGTGGACCATGCGAGGTCCACTCGTTATCAACGCGGCGTCCACCCGTGGACCACCTGTCGACAACGAGTGGACGCCGAAAGTCAAGGCGGTGCTGGTCTGGTGCCTGGTAGCTCTAATGAGCTGTGACCTTATGTCATCAAAGAGTCAATGCTTGGCAAGCTGGTTGGCAAACGCAATATAAGATGTAAAGTTTCCAAGAAGACGCTGCCCAACTTTTGGTATTGTCCCTTTAGTTTAACGTACAACGATCGGCTGCATGAAAGTTCTAACTACGTCGTTATTCAGTCCACTCGTGGTGTAAATTGGGCTTATCAGTGGACTTCCTACGGCTGGTAATAATGAGGATGATCCACAAACGGTTACCGTATTTAAAATTAAGCAAGTCTATCAAGGAAAAGCAATAATAATTAAATATTAAACTTTACATGAACAGTCACCCGTGCAATTTCCTTCAAAGAACTCGCTCGCCACGCCATTAGCGGGGTGTTGTGTTCCGTTTAGAAGCCGGTGCTGTAATTAGAAGTTCAACGTTGTTCATGCTTTACTTCATGCCTTTAGTACTCTTGTTGTTTCATGTATACAGCATGATACATGCTTTCCTGGTCATGTCGGAGCGCTTTCGTGTAAAAGTAACCGTTTTACTCCTCAATCGGTGTATCGGTCTTGTTCGCAATAGAAGTTGAAATTGCCGTTTGAAATTGGGTGGAAGCCAATATCGGAGGTTAATAAAGGCAAGATCTTAAATAAAAAGTCTAGCCTTGTAAAGCCCAGCGTAATAAGTTTAGGACACACGTCTAAGCAAATTACAGCTTTTCTTTTTCTTGTTCATCTGTGTGTCTGTTCGTTTCTCAAGACCATTTTCTGGGATATGCGGGAAGTAATCAAAATATAGACTGAAGAAAATAAACTGGAAGAGAGAGACAGATAGTCGACCTGGATGGAGAAAGGTTGGAGAGGCGTATGCCCAACGGTGGGCGAAAACGCGCTGAAGAAGAAGAAAAATAAAATTAATATTGAAAACTAAATCCTGAATTAACTACCCTTTGAGGTTGAAATCAAAAGCTATAGTCATTAAAAAAGGTGTGGTAAACCTGGTTGTCTTAGAAATTTAAAATTTGCAATGAAGATAGCTTTTATAGCATATGCAATAATAACAATCTAAATAAGTTTTTGGTAAAAATTTCATTTTTAATACAAGTTTTTTTATGCTGACTGTACTTTTACTTAATAGTACTTGCATTGTCACCCAGACTACATTTGCATACCAAATTTCAAGTCGATGCCATTAACCGTTGAAGGGTTCCGTCCTACGGAGACGATCCTGGCTAGACTACCATGATGTCACTACCAGATTAATTGTATTGTCACGCAATTTCCATAAGTATGCAAATTTTCAAGACAATCCGACTACTACTTAAAAGTTGGTCAAATTTAACTAGCGGGGCAACCCGCACATACATAGGTACATATCGACGCTCGAGAGGAGAAATTGACTAAGCGACATTTTTTTAAGATAGTGAGATAAATACATGATTAGGAGGAGTAAAATTTACTGATTCCACATATGTATTTATATATTATTAGTACACATGTATTTATTGTATTTATATAGTTGTATCATTTGTATTTATTTTAATATTATTGATTTTTTGTTTGTTTTTATTTTCTGTTTCTGTTTCCGCCACCTATTTTTGTAACACATAATTTCTTGTACCCAAATGGTTGTCTGGAAGAGATCACTTTTAAGCGATAAGACCGCTTATTGTCTACCCTGAATCTAAGTGTTCATATCATAAGTTTTTGTACTGCTTTATGGTGTGCAATAAAGAATATTTGTATTGTATTGTATTGTATATAACTCACTATCTTAAAAAAATGTCGCTTAGTAAATTTCTCCTTTACTCATAGATGCTTGCAAATTTGCACAGAATCGTTGATACAGGAGTCTGACTCGCTCTTGGCCGGTGCTTGGATAATTTTACCATTTATACTCCGTTTAATTGAATTAACGGTCAAATTGTAACACACGTTTCTCGGTATTTCGAACACAAATGGACTAAAAATACCTACATTATACATTTATTAGCCGTATTTATTATGTTTTTACTATAGAAGTTTGTTAACTAAATTGTTTCGTTGTTTCATTTAAAAACATGTGCAAATACCGTTAAGTTTCAAATGTCAAAATAAAATGGAGTATAATTATATTTTTACAATTCAGAAACTATTCTCGACTCCAACCGATTATCACGCTAGTCGAATTAACTTGGCACTTGCATTGTCTCAAAAGAGGTCATTGCTAGCCGTCTAGTCCTTCGTACAATTTAAAATGCTTTTAAATGCAAATAGGAAAGTTATTGAATGAGCCGACAGAGACCCATGAAGAGTTGTGAGCGCTGAATAATAAAATTCTACTGGAGATTGTTGTGCAAATTTCGCATTTTGCTCGAAACGGAATCTTTTTAATTTACTAATTTATAGAAAATGGTCGTAAATGATATACCTATTGCTGATTTCTTTTGTAGCCTTATTTTTACTATATTTTAGAAACGTAGAGAAAGATCAGTGAGAATAAGTTTTAGTAAATAATTTCAAAAAACTACATGTTCGCACTAAATTTCAAATAAATGATTAAAAGTGGGTGAAATTTGGGTTGCAAGATTTAATCTTAACAAACATACAATTCAATGTTTGAAAACAAACAGATATTGATTGATTCTTCTGTATCTAAGTTTATCCACTCAGCTGCTCGCGTGAAATAAAAACGGCCATGAATTGCTCTTGCCTTGCGCTGCAATAGCGACGCAGTGTATACAGTTTTCTGGTGGTTTAGAGATATTTAAGTACCTGGGTATATGGCATCAACTTGGCAGAAGCTCCTAGTAACAGCTTTATCTTAACTTATTTAACCCACTTTACGTCGCTAGTATCGTGAGGAGCGTTTGACAACTTCGATATTTGCGTCACATTTTGCAAGCAAGTCTTACGTCCCGTTTGCCGTTTGCCCTCTAGATACTCGCCATCTAGCTATATTTTGCCAGTCAAGAAACCCTCATTGTTGCCGTTTAATTTTTGATTGTCTTTTTATTTATTTGTATATAATGCCATTACTCTTTTGTTAAGAGTAAATAATATCAATCTTTTTATCTTTTTATGGCAGACGCTAAGAAGTTTATGATGTCAATGAACTGAAGATAGTAGAAAATCACAAAATATAAAAGCTAGAAGATCAGTTTGTAGCTAATTGATGGTTTTCATGTATACTCGAGTACATTTTCGTAAGAGTTTACCCTTCATGTTACTTGTTTATTCGTAAGATCATAAGCCATTTTCTCCGCCAATAACGATTCATTCCGTTCCAACAACTTTCAATTACTTTACTTTCTTATAATGGGCAATAAATAACTTTACAAGTCAGTCATTGACATTGGAGTTGTTTGTGAGATTATGTTGCTTTGGGCCAGCTTGTGATAAGGTCAGTGTTTAGAAATCTGAATAGGAAGAACAATTAGGTATTTAGATGATTTTATGTTTCACAATTCAGGACTAAATCTTACTCATGGATATCCATACAAAAGTTGTTGAAATACACGGTTTGTGCACCGTCTTAAAAACTGGCCAAAGGGAGGCTTCTTTGCGACCTTTTTTTTAGGGCTTTGAAAGTAGGTATACGGCAAATGAAACGTGCGATAACCGCAACAGCGTAAATAACACGGTGGTCGCTCAAATTCAGTAAACGACATCTGGATTCGGCTTTATAATGGCTGCAATGGTTCCAACTAATGTGAAGACGACGTTCATTAGTCCGAAATAGTTTGCAACAAGATTGGCAAACGCATTAGGTGAATGGAGTGGAATTGCCGCATAAAGGTGAATCCAAGGCTGATCTGCAGGTGCTTATTAAAATCAGCACTGGTTCAAGTCTATTTCGTGTCTGATTTAGTAATTAATAAGAATGAAAACAAAACAGAAACTTATATTGTTAATAAAGGATTTGTATTACCCCTGTCCATGTAAACATCATTCAACATCCAAACTTCGTCGAACAAACTTTAAATTCTGCCATTTTCAGGTTTATAAACTTACATATGGTTGGATATTTGGGTGCGCATTACTTGTACATTTTACAATCTACCCTCTTTCCATACACGGTGCTCAAACATAAGCCTTATTTATTACATATTTACACAGTAAGTTTACGCTTCATTATACATTTCTATTTATTTCGTAAGGAAAAATTCTATTTTGTATCTGATCAAAACTGGCATACTAATAACCAAAAACAAGAGACACATTTCATAAGTTCTGCGTCAGAAGCTATACAAATTTTAATGGCTCAACGTTCGATTTCCAACAAAATTGTAGTAATTTCACTGACTTCAAAACATCGCCAAGAAAACTTTGTAATTGTCGAAGTTGGAAAAACATTATATTAAATTACCACTATACAGTATCCAATGCTTGGACCAAAACTACATTCATTGTGACAATTATGCCTAATTTGTAGTACGGTGCTGATATAGAAACAATTCATTTACATTCAGCGCTTATGCTGTATCACCAACATACACACCTTCTATAATTTATACAAGTACATCAAAAGACCAATACACTTAAAGGGCCTTGTCAAACAGAATGCATTCTGCGTCCTTCGCTCCAAGCAGCTCATGCATTAGTGTTACTTTGTATATTCTTCAGCTTCTTCGTATTCTCAATGAAGCATTTTCCTAAATGTTAGCGAGGTTTGACTATGATAGATTTAATTGTAAGTATAAAGTTTGAAAACAATAATGGATAATTATACTGACATCAGTAATTTATTATATATAACGTATATTTTTAGAAATTGATAACGTGATGTACAATAAACAATTTGTTGTAAAATAAACTAGAAAAAAGTGACCAAAACCAATCTACAGATTTATCTAAAAACTTTTCCAATTACTAACTCCACCAAACATTACATTATACTAAAAGACGAATGTATTCTGTCCTTTATCCTTCTATCCTTATCATCTGGTAAGACCGCTTTTACCTGAGGCTAAACGGTATACCCAACTTACTGATCTATTCATGCCCTTTCCAGTCCACGTTGACCTTCATTTGCTAACAAAAGAAGTTGAAGACACACACCAAAAAGCACTGGCAGGTTCAACAAATCCTATCCAAATACAAAAGTTTTTGAACGTACTCTTTTAGGTTCTAACATCAGTACCGTACTAGCTTCAGTATACATTCCGCTGTTACTAGCACCCCATGAGTGTGACGATGACGCTCAGAAGTGCAGCTGAGAGCGGGTATTGGAGACGCAGCTGACCGCCATGCTGCATGGCCGCTGGGTGTTCTCCTGAGGACAAAGGACACTGTCAGGGGACTGTATAAGAAGATACAATAGTGGTGCTGGTGCCTGGATAGGATGCAAGTAGTGAGTTGTTGTTTACTGTGGCGTTCTAAAGGGAAGGCCTTCTTTTCAATGTTACTAAAGTACATTAATACAATGACACTATTAAAAGCACACCTACAAACATATTATCACCCACTCTTACATTCCCCTCCTCGCAAAATAGAGGAACATTATTAAAAATTTTACGGCATACATATTTTTATATTTCCACTTTGAAGTAGATCTTACATTGTAAAATATGTATTCTAATGAAAGTTTTTACGAGCTTGCAAGATTACGCTGAGATCCTCCAGATGCAGAAGCCACCGACAAAATTCGTATGCATACCCAAGTCAATTGGGAAAGTATAAGAAACTTACAAAGTACTGTTGCGTAGGTCCTTTATCATAAAAGAAGCTATTTGTCTAAGTTCCGTGGGAACTGTTGATAAGGGATGCTGAAACTTTGTAGTGAAAGACCTTTTTAAAATTGTTTCAGTAGTTCCAGAGCCACGATACTTAGAAGATAATATTATGTACCTACTATACTTAAGCACAAAGTTGCTAAAACACACATAGGGTTGCACAGGGTGCAGCAAGCAGCAAGATTAGTTTTTTTTAACTAAAGTGGGTAGTTATTTAAATCATCATCATCATCATCATGTCAGCCGAAAGACGTCCACTGCTGGACATAGGCTCCCCCAAGGCTCTCCATTCAGACCGGTATTATGCTTTCCGCATCCACCGCGATCCCGCAATCTTAACCAGATCGTCGCTCCATCTTCTTGGAGGCCGACAAGTCTCTCCCTCCCTGTCCGCAGACGCCATTCGAGAACCTTCTGACCCCATCGGCCATCAGTCCTGCGAGCAATGTGCCCCGCCCACTGCAACTTCAGTTTTGCAATTCTTCGGGCTATGTCGGTAACCTTAGTTCTACTGCGGATATCATCATTTCTGATTCTATCCCGCAGAGAAACCAAAGCATAGCCCTCTCCATAGCTCTCTAAGTGACTTTGAGCTTCCTCATGAGGCCCATCGTTAGCGCCCACGTCTCAGATCCGTTATTTAAATATCACAGTGTAACCTTAAAGGTCTCTACCCACTACACCATATTATACCATTGTGGCCGTATAAGAACCTATCAGGCACGGAATGTAACGCGAGACGGTCTGCAACCTGTCAACGGCGTGTCATACCCATTTTTTATTTTATTTTTTTTTCAACTGGATGGCAAACGAGCAAGTGGTCTCCTGATGATAAGAGATCACCACCGCCCATAGACACCTGCAATACCAGGGGATTGCAGATGCGTTGCCACCTAGAGGCCTAAGATGGATACCTCAAGTGCCAGTAATTTACCGACTGTCTTATACTCTCACGCGAACACAACAGTGCAAGCACTACTGTTTCACGGCAGGATTAGCGTGCAAGATGGTGGTTGCAATCCGGGCGGACCTTGCACAAGGTCACCACCTGGGAAATATACCCATAAGTATAGTTTTTAAGTAT
>NC_133485.1:16659456-16669384 GCF_025370935.1 Choristoneura fumiferana
CCTAGGTCGTACCACAAAATGATTGAAGATACCCAAAAGTCCCCAGGGTCCGCAGCCCGCAGCCGTAACCCGCCCCGCGCTGGCCACCGGTGCCCAGAGCGAATATTCTTTATCGATTACTCTATTTTCTGTGACAAAAATAGCTTCTCTTAATATACCTGCGTCACCTTACCATACGTAATTGATATCGAGCCAAAACGTCGCCTACAAGCCGAATACTAGAAAGTGTCAGATTATGAGGACTATTATTACTTTTATTACTTAAAATCAGTCTCATAAACAAACCAATCTGTTGGAGAATCACAGACGCACATAAATAACTATTAAATCGATGAGACGCGACACTAAAAAAAAAAACTTCCTTTTTTGACAACCGTTCCTGAATACTAGAAACCCTATTACAAACTATTGAATAACCTTGTAATTAGATTTTTTAGACACCTGCTTTTTATAGATTGAATACAACTAAAAATGGCCCTATTATTTAAAGTGTCGACGTCGTAAAGCTATAGTATGCCGGTGAGGTATCATAAAACTGTTTTCTAACTAATAGCCTTCAGCACTGACACTAGGGCCCAACTAACCAAAGTAGGCAGTTTCAACTTACACTAACTTGGCCCTTTAACTAATAAATTTCAACTAAAATATCAAAAAAACTGCACATCACTTAGCCTGTGCTTAGATTCAAAATAGTGGCAGTATAGCTTTTTGAAAAATACATACATTCATATTGAAATTATTAAAAGTCGCGTCCACACCGACCGGACCTCGACGTTCCACTGTCGCCGTGCAGCTGCGTAGTTCGGTTGGCGTGCACGTGACTATATACATTTGTTTTATTTATACAAGTAGCTGAATCTAACTACTTTACAAATAACATTCATTTTCGCACTGAGATTCTACACAGTGTTAGTTTGCTAATTTGGGAGGAATCAAGAATACATTACAAACACTTTCTTCTCCCGACATTTTCCATGTTCTAACATCCAATAGAGTTATTAAAACCACTGAAATTCTTTTTTTTTTTTATTTCTACTGTACTAATTTTAGTCAGAGAAGATGCAAGTTTCACACGCCCCACGTTACGAACCACTTAATTTGGTTGGACAAAAATTAGATCAAATCTCGTGTATGAAATTGATCAATATACTATAGAGATAGGGTAAAAGGCACTAAGTGTTTGTTGATTGCAACCTTTTCCACTTAACACTTGCATCTTTTCTTACTGTTTCATAAACATCAGTTCAAGAGAGGCAGGGCGATTATTCAAATTTAATATTTCGAAGTTAATGATCTTGATACGCGTTATAGCGACAAGGGCGGGTTGGATCTATTGATCAATATTAGAAAACATTAAACTTGTCAACTGTTTCTAATAAAATGGAGGGATTTTTTCACAAAGGAAGCGGTCCCTTAAACTTGAGTATCGAAACTTCATGATTGGCCTAAAACAACCCAGCGAAAAAGTACCAAAAGGACATGTTTACATTACAAAATGGTTTTGTATTAAAAACGTGTCGAATTACTATCAAGTCGCTATAACCGACGAGTCAAAGTTAATATCACCAACGTTTACATTTTACAGCTGTCACTAAGTGTGTCACTATGGCTTAAAAAAACATTGCGAGAAAGACGATAGTGTTGCCATCCAACTTAGTTATTTCCGGACTACGTTTGCGAATATTTTGCAAGCATTTCATATATTTCAGCGATTCTTTGCCAGTTTCCCACACAGCGACATTGGGAGCCAATTTACAAACTGACGACTATTTGCATATATTCTAAAGCCGGGTCTCCACTGAGCACTGGGCAAGCGCATGACGCATGATTTTGTTCGACACAGGCTAAAAAATGCTTCAGAAATGGCTGCCGCACGACGTGGCTTGTTAAGTGGAGACCCGGCTTAACAACACCTCATAAATTACATAGTTAGCAACACTGTAAGACGACCAATGCGGTCAACGATGGACACCAAATCGTAGTTAAGCTTTCTGCTTCTCTGTGGCACTAATTTCCCAGCTGTTACAGACTGTACTTATAGTTGTCAGGTGTCGGTGGTAACTGGTTGTGTTTAGACGTACGTGGGCGGCATGGCGCCGCGCGGCGCGGGCTCGGGCGGCGGCGGCGCGGGCGGCAGCGCGCGCGCGCCCGGCACGTACTGGCCTATGAACGACCCGTCCTCCGTGAACCGACCTGGTAACACAAACAACATGTTTCAATTATAAAGCCCTAGAAAATAAGTTACATTGTATTGCAGTATATTTTTAAGTAATTAATAAAAAAAAATACATCTTTTTCGGGAGTATTGTCAAGTATCCTAAATTAAACTAAAACGGCAACAGCAGGCCGCCACTAAAGAATAAACGGGTGAATGGCATGCATAACAGATTAAAATGAACGTCTTCATATAAAAAAAATATAAGTTTTAGGTAGAACAACAAAAAAAAAAAAAAAACAAGAAACAATAAAAACCAGCAGAAAAGACATTACTCATACTCATTCCATAAAACATAAATTAACTTAAAATATAAAAAAATATAAAAAATCATACCTCGTAAACAAAAAAATAAACCGGTGCTCGTGCGCAGGCAAACATTGAAGGCAAAAGGACGGAAAAGGACAAATACCCTAACTAATGTAAATGCACTCAAAAAACATAGCAAACCGTGTATAGAAAAAATTATATAAACTAGGAATATTATTTCCCTCCATCTCACTCGATTTAAACGTAATATCAATTTTTACAACCTAGCTTAGCAGTAGCGTGTACTTGACACTAAAATAACCTAAAAAATAAGTAGCGGAGATTCTGTGTATTTGTCTAACACTTGCAGCGGAACTGTGAAGCAGCCTTTATTAAAACTATTTCTAAAATAGTACAATAAAGACCCTGAACGCCCGGAAGATACCTAATAGTACAATTAATTCCTAAACAACAGCTAATATCGAATTTTTAACAGATCATCGATCATCGAGATTCGGCGGACAATTTTGGCGGGCGAATTCACTCAAACGGACCAATCAGAGCGAAGATCGGAGACGCGACGCCGATTGGTTGATCAGTACCGGACTGTTCATTATTCGATTGAGAGAGATGTGATGGCACTACGTTTTTAATCTAATTTGAACGTAGCAACGGTGTGAAAGGATTCAGCCGGCAGGACCGTAGGACGCAAGACCCTGTCAAAATTATAAGGTCTGCTTCACACTGTTCAGACGCGACCACATTTTTAACTATTAATTAAGTTACTGCAGTTTTAAACGTAATTCTTAATGCTGACACCGGCCTACTATTTCCAAGACGATGAAACAGATTTTAAGTATTGCTAAAATGTATATACGATGTAAACTAAAGAGTGTAGGTTACTTGTAGATACAAATGCGTCTCAACCGCTCTACACCAAACAGCGCATCCTATCCGGTTCTACCGACCGAGAGGTAAGAGGTAGTGAAGGGAGACGGGGCGAGGTTAGACGAGCGTGGCGAAGGCGCCCGAGGCGGAGTCCTGGTGGCTGGCGGCGGGCGGCCGGCGCTTGCGGCCGTACTGCCCGATGAAGGACCCGTCCTCGTTCATGCCCGCTGCAACGCATGCCGACTTACAGACACGGCCGTGCATGCATGCTAGCTGCTAGCCTTTACCAAGTGACTGGCCAAAGTACTTGTTGTGACAACTGGATAGGCAAGTGGTTAGAGAACCTGACTGTGAAGCTTGAAGTCCCGGGGTCGATACTCGGTCAGGGCGGATATTTGTAGTCAGCAGCTCAGCAGCAGAAGTAGATGAGCAGTTTTGATGTTCTAAATGATCTACATACTGTCTTATTTATTATATTGGCAGTATAGTCGTCGCAGTCGAGTTTGTGCAGACTGTACGAATAATACGAATGTTTGCTCAAGATACAAAGTCAAAGTATCTTTCTCCATTGAACCCTTAATAAGACCCCATTTATTGGAGCGTACTAGCACAGAATCAAAAGCAGCTACCGAATACATATCTGGCAAAGGATATTTTTTAAATTAGCAATTTAATATTGTAACTTATTACTAAAACAATAAGGTTGAATTTCCAAATCAATGCATGTGGTCGCTAAATCGCCTCTACCTTATTAAGGGTTAAGCTATCCTATCATCATCATATCAGTTCGTAGGACGTCCATGTTGGACAAAAACTTCCCCATAGACCTCCAGTCGCTTCGGTTGGAAGCGGCCTGCATCCATTAACCAGCTTAACCAGTTCATCCGTCCATCTCGTTGGTAGACGTCCTATGTTGCGTTTGCGGATTAACAGTCTCCATTCGAGAACCTCGGACCGGGCCGTATAGTGTGTGCTTTCGGATTTCTATGCTAACTTTGTGCAATGGTTTTTTTGTACAAAACAAGTTTTATGGCGAGTCACTTTAGTAAAAGAACGATTACTGGAGCTTTGGAAGACCGTTATTAAATCATAAGTCCAGTAACCCTTCTACACAAACACAAGAATAATTTTAAAAAAAAACAGCACAATAACATCAAACTTCACTTAAAAAAACAGGTAAAACTAGCAAATCGTCATGCAGCTAACTTACAGGTACTGCGAGCTTTAAATGCGGGGGCTAGGTATTTGACGGGGGTCTATTGCAAAATAAAATAGCTACATTCTCACATCAATAATGACTAAAAGCTAAGAAACTGTCAGAACTTGCGTTAATTATGTACAATTTGTGGACCGGTAGAATTATCGTCAGTACCTACTTAATTTATTTTGTTAGATATTTTATGTGAGGCGCCCAAAATAAGTTCACTGGCGTCGTCCACTACAACACATCGTGATGCAAAATGTGAGGTTCTAGTTCTACGGTGTTGACCGTTTCCAGGACCAATTTCCACTTTTATAAAAATAACTTTGAAATACGTGCATGTGGAAAATTATTCTTATTAGGCTTTGGTATTCCTTTTCGTATACTTGTATTTTTATTTTTTTAATTTTTATATGCTGTGAAGAGTTCACATACATACATATAGCCTGGTTAAGGGTAAACTACAAACCTTTCTATCTTAATAATCCTGCCGTTTTAGCCACATTTTGAGTTATATTGGGCGGTGCATCAATACCATACTGCAGCTGTCATTTATATTGAACGTACGGATCGTAAAACTATCGATAATTCTGTGTCGAACAGAAGAGAGCAGAACAGAACAGAACAGTCGAAGGCATATCTATACAGCCATAGCGTCAAATAATATGGCCTCGCATAAAGTTATTTTGACGTCTTAGTAAAGTACATATTTTTTACCACTTGACTGTTTAAACTTTCGCTATTATCACTAATAACTAATACATCTCGAAAAGTGAAGTAATTTTAGCAATAAATAGTTTGTCATTAAATCCTAAGAAAAATAAGCGTTCTTGCCGTAACTTTGCCATGAGTGGGTCGCTCTCTACGCTATTGGCGATGTATTTAATATTATTTTCATCCTAACGTGTTTTTTTCTGTGTATCGAATATGTGTAAATAAATGTTCTCTCTCTTCTCTCTCCTGTCTCTCTCTCATTAAATTCCTAAGATATTATTTATTAGTTACGTACCAGTTCTCCTTCGGCCGTACCAGCCATGGAGTCGGTGTGCTCTCTACGCCGGGCTTGGCGCCGCTGCTCATCGAGTGACGCGACTTGTTGTCAACCTTCGGAGGGAACAAGTTTGATCAAAATGCATTCAGTAGTACGAAAATAGAAAGTGTAACGTTACTTCACTACTCTTTGTAGAGCCCTTTTTACCTTGTGATAAAGTATCTATGATGCCGTCTGTTTATGCTTCGATTAAATAGAGACAGTATAAGATCGATATGTCACAAAATAATAGGAAATACGAGAGTGGCAAAACAGGGAAGTTATTGACAAATGTCTATCAGTTCGGTCAGTTTGGCAGTTACTGATTCACTCGAAAGCATAAGACCGTTCTCCTTAACGGTCAAGGGACCACACGCAACAGTGTGGTGAGCGTTTTTTTTTTAATTTACTAGGGCCAGCTCTCGGTCGTGCACGTCGTACTGCCGGCCGCGCGCTGTACAGTAACACAGTCAGTACGTACGGGTGCGTGTACTCGTGGAAGCCGGTGTCGGGGTGGTCTCGCCGGCCGTGCGCCAGCTCTCGGTCGTGCACGTCGTATTTCCCCCCGCGGTTGCGCCGCGCGACGCAACCAGCACCAGCACCAGCAGCAGGAACGCCAGCGCCAGCATCACGCCGATGAACCACCCGGCCGTCGCCATCTTGTCGTCCGGCATTATTAGCGGACCGTCTGAAACACACACCACGCCTTACATCCCCGCTGCTTTTCAATACTTTACAATGCAATTTTATATTTTAGAGACATACAGCGCATAACGAACTTGTTAAACTACGTTACGTCGTAAAACTGTCAGAAACACGAGCAAACTCACCGTTTGTCGTATCGACTTCCTTGATGTCGCTGCTGCTGAAGTACTCCCCGTCGTGAGCCGTTATCTTCACTTCGTATACTTTCCCGGGCTCCAGGCCGGTCAGGATCACGTAGTCATCCTCTGTGACCTCGTTCGTTTGGGTCCACTTGGGATGCCCCTTGAGCTTGTACCACGCCTTGAAGTGCGTCCCCGGATGCCCGTCTAGAGCCGGCAGCCAACGCACCAGAATGTGGGCGGTTCCCTCCTTAGCGGTGAGCATGCTGGCCTCAAAAGCGGGCGTGTCAGGTTGCGCATTGATCACAGACTTCGTCGTTTGTTCCACGTAGTATTTATCCCCTTCGCCAGCTTTCGTTTTCGCTCTGATCTCTATCCTGTACTTCGTGTTGGGTTCCAGTCCGGCTAATTTTGCGCGATCGAATTTGGGGTCGATGAGTTTCTTCCGCTCCTGTAGAGGTCCTAGCGAAGTGCCGGTTACTTTTTGGTAGTAGATTTTGTAGCCGGTGAGGACACCGTTTTCGTCCATCGGTTTGTCCCACTTAAGGAGCATAGCGGAGGAACCGATCGGGGTAAACTTCGAAGGATTTGACGGTTCCGGGTTTGCCTTCTGGGGTGACGAAGCTGAGAGTCTCGCTGGGCGGCCCGCTGTCGTGGCCGTTGTAAGCCATGATTCGCACGTTATTCTTCTTGTAGGGTTTCAGGACGGCGATGAGAGCTCTGGTGGTTTCAGAGTTGACCTTGACCTCTCTGATCTGGTCCTCCTCTCCGTCGGTCCAGGTCTGTATCCGGTAGCCTTTGAAGTGTCCACGGACGGATTCTGGTGGGACAGGGTTCCAGCTGAGCAGGGCTTCGGTGCCGGACGTGACTTCTACGAGGGTGAAGTTGGTCGGAGCGAGCTGGGGCTTGTCCTCGCCGGACCAGCCGATCACTTCCACGGGGGCCACGTTTGAGGTGCCCTTGGAGTTCATGGCGACCACCTGGAGAATAAAAGAATGAGTTTAGCTCTTAAGTATATTCCGTGGTCTGGTCGACTTTCGTGGGTAAAAAGAGAGTTGTTGGTCTCAGATTATGGTGATTTATAATTAATAAATACCTTGATCCGGTAGGGCACGAAAGTGGGTGTATTGGGCACGAGCAGCTCGCTCTGCCGCCAGTCGCGCACGGACTCCTCGCTCCACGGCGAGCCGGCGATGTCGCGCCTCCACGACACCAAGTAATAGAATCCAGGGCCGTTGTGCTCAATTTGAGGCATTTTCTGGAATACATTCAATGTCCACATTCATATTGCATACGAACGCAACGAGACGACTAACACATACGTCTACAGACAACCTAATACACATTTTTAGTATCTGGTCTTGTGCAAATCGTGTTATCAATACTTAAATAGCGTGAAAATGTAGCTCACAGAGAACCATTTCTTGTCATCGATATACTGCGGCAAGGGATAATCGTCGTCAATTACGTAAAAAGTCATAAACTACCTCCCATCGAAATTATTTTCGATGATTTTTCGATGTTATCATCGGCGTGAAAAATGATGGATGATAAGTAGAAATATCACAAAAAGTCGTTGTTAAGTAGAAATATATTTTTTGTTATCTCAGCAATTCCAATGCTAAACCCAAATTCAAACCGAAGAAGCACACTCACCGACCAAAATATGACCATGTTCGTGGGATCCCGGCCCTTGCCTTCCACATTGTCGGGGTTCTTATACGGCACGTCCGGCTGCGTCGTGCACACGTCCGAATGTCCAGACGGCGAGGAGGGCCCTATC
Organism: Choristoneura fumiferana; assembly: GCF_025370935.1. Taxonomy (NCBI): domain Eukaryota; kingdom Metazoa; phylum Arthropoda; class Insecta; order Lepidoptera; family Tortricidae; genus Choristoneura; species Choristoneura fumiferana. The sequence continues at coordinate 16,667,647 of NC_133485.1, forward strand.
TTGTTGTGCGCTATGACCCTGAAGGTGTAGTTGGCCCACGGGGACAGCTCCACGGTCCAGGAGGAGTCAATGGCCGGCACGTTGTCGCTGGCCGCGTCCCACGTGTCGGGCGTGAACGTGGTGTTGTACTGGATGGAGAAGCGGAGGATCGGGGCGCGGTTGTCGCCCATCGGGGACCAGCGGAGCGTCGCCACTTTCTCGTGGCACTCGATGCCGTCGAGAACAGGAGCGTTGGGCTTATCTGTGGACAAACATTACGTATAAGTTGCACGTATACCAGGGATACAGCGTCTCGGCAAACGTAGTGTAAAGTGTAGGACGCCCTGCGGCCAGGTGGAGTGACGATCTGCGAAAACCTGCTGGTACATGCTGGATGAGGCGCTCATTGGGGCGACCTATGTCTAGCAGTGGACTGCTATTAGCTGATGATGATGTCATAATGGGTCTAGAGTCTAGTGTACCAACTCACCCTGGACGGTCAAAGTGGCTTGCGCGCGTGCCTCGTCGATCTCAGTCTTGGCGATGCAGGTGAACTCGCCGGAGTCCAGCTCGCTGGTGTCAGAGATGAGCAGCGAGTAGTCGTTGGTGACGCGGAAGCGCGGCTGGTTGTCGAAGTCGATGGGCTCCCCGTTGATGAGCCAGATGATGTCTAGCTTGAGCGAGTCGTCCGCGTTGGCTGTGCAGCGGAACGTCGCAGAAGACCCGGCTGCGACTTCGTAGGGCTCCGGCTTGTCGGTTATCACTGTGCGCTCTGTGGCCAAAAGGATGTTGTTAATAACAGCGTTTACCTGCGGCCTTGCTTGCGTGACCTATTAGGTCAGGCAGCCCTAAATTTCAAAATTAATATATAGTTAAGGTGAGAAAAGTTTTTCCATATCGACGTCTTTATGGCATTGACTAAAGATTGATTTTACTTCGCTCCTGTAGGTGTAAACTTTTTTCACCACATATATAATTGGGTAATTTCCTGGGTAAAATATTATTCTATTAATTGTCAGTTGGATTATAAGGAAGAGTTATAAACATGCTCGTTTAAAGGTATTAGTATAAATAAAAGATAAATAAGTGTCACCTGTCTCTCTATCACAGACTTTCTATTATACTTCATTTTTTTAGCCTTAGAAAGAAGGTAAACGATATTGATGTGTGTGTCTTTTTATTGAAAAACACTTTTAAAAATAAGCCACAGCAAATAAATATGTAACAAATAGCAAGGACATTATGATCATTACAATCTTTTGGTATCATAAGTAATAATTATTGATTTTTTGAAAACGTTTTTCAATAAAAAAGACTCATCAACCCTTTTTCTAATGCTAAAAAAAACGAAGTATTGTTCCAGTCGATAACGAGATCTAAAGCCACCACATTACCATTCCACCACACACCACATCACATCCCTCAGCATTTCCACCGCGGGCGGAGCTGACTCATTAATGAAACGACTTAGTTTAACGTACAACTATCGGCTACATGAAAGTACTTACATCGCACCTCTATGAAGTTGGTCCATGTAAGTTAAACTTAGACATTAATGAGTCAGCTCCGCTCGCGGTGGAAACCGTCCTTTAGTGAAGCTTATCCTTTCTCTAGTAAATAGCGACCTGTAAACTGGGCACTTACTTTTGACCGTGAGCGAGCCGAAGGCAGACTTCTCCCCGAACTTGTTCTTCGCGTAGCACTGGTAAGAGCCGGCGTTCGTATAGCTGACGTTGCGGATCACCAGGTCGCCTTCCGT